>NC_056733.1:1220514522-1220637022 GCF_019279795.1 Protopterus annectens | reverse complement strand
AATTCTGGGTGGGTGTAATCTTGTAGTTTAGTAATGAACTTGCAGTAGTTACAATGCTGACAAGGGTGAGTCCCTAGGGAATGAGTTAACTTTTGTGAATCATTCTTGGTCAAACCAGATTTATCACATAATAAAGATTTCAAATTTGTATTACTTCTATAAATTATATGTGGGTTTCTGCCTACTACCTTTGACGTGGGTTCATCTATCAGTAGGACTTTCCAATTATTGAGTAATATTTTCCTAATGTTTTGAAAATCATTTGTATAGGTTGTGATAAAGGATACTTTCTACTTATAATTATAGTTATCTCTTTTAAAAACAGGGAAAGAATTATTATTTTTTATATCATTGAATTCTGTTATCTTGAGGTAAAATACTATTCCTAACTTTCATTATTAAATCATAATCATAGCCTCTTTCTAAAAACATATCTACCATATTGTCTGCCTCTCTTGTTAAGTCCTCTTTATCAGTACAAATTTTACTTAATCTAGTAAATTGACTTCTTAGTATTCCTTTAAAAATATGCCGTGGGTGCATACTGTCATATTTCAAAATTGTATTCCTCCAGCATTTTTTCTTATATAGTGTAGATGTCAGTTTCCCATTCCTGATACTTAAACTAACATCCAGGAAGTTTATTGATAAGTATGATGTTTCAAGGGAAAATCTAAGAAATGTACTTGTAGTTTCTAGGTATACTTTAAAGGAAGTAAATTCTTCCAAGGAGCCATCCCATATGATTAGGATGTCATCCACGAAACGCCTGTAGACTAAGATTTTATTAGATAGTGCGTGTTGAAAGACAAAATTTAATTCCCAGCGATGCATAACTAAATTTGCAAATGTGTTTGCACAGGGGGTGCCCATGGCCACACCACATATCTGTAGGTATAGGTCACCCCCAAATGCAAACACATTGTTGCTGAGAACCAGCTCTAGTAATTGACAAATTAAAAAACTTTTATTCCCATCTATTGTTGAGTTATGTTGTAACAATTCACGTATTGCTTCAATCCCTTCTTCATTAGGAATTGAAGTAAAAAGACTTTGTACGTCCATAGTAATAAGTAGGTGTTTATCTTGTATAAATATAAAGTCAAGTGAGTGTAAATAGTCTAAAAGTTGGTAGGTGTCCTTAAGAATTGTGGGAATAGCATCAACTAGAGGTCTTAAAACATTCTCTAGGTAGATTGATATGTTCTCAGTAATCCATTTAGCTCCAGATACTATTGGACGCATAGGTGGTGGTTTAATTTCTTTGTGCATTTTTGGTAGCCCTTTAATAATAGGGACAACAGGAGTGTCAATGGAAAAAAATTCATATAAGCTACTGGGTATCTGGTAACACATAAGCAAATCATAAAGGTCTTCCTTAACTGTTTTAATAATTTCATCTAACTTAACTTGATTAATTAAAAGATATGTAACATCAGCATTGAGCATTTCATTCATCAAACTATTATAATCAGCTGTATCAAACAAAGCTATGCCTCCCCGTTTATCTACTGGTCTGAAGGTCAGAGAATAATCATGACTAAAATTTCTTAGTGACTTCATACTGTCACCTGACATGTTAAAATAAGAACATTTATTTATTATTTTATTTTACATTTGTTAACCGGGCTAGTCTGGCTGGATACAATGTCCATTTTCAGCAGAGGCCCGAGGAGAAAAGCTCCATTAACAGACTAGTAAATTACAATAAAAAGAACAACAATCAAAATAAAAATCAACACAGAACCAATCAAACAAAAATATGTAAACATACAAGCAAATAAAGGACAAAGTTGTTATTGGTGTAGAGAAATGCAGAGGTATTATAACAAGAAAATAACAATGGAGAGGCAACCTTATTTAGTAATAATTGCTAGAATAAGACTGACTCGTAAGAGAAGAAGAATTGAAATAAACTGACAGAGTCAAATAAACTTTACACTATTTACAATTTAGAATAGAACAACTTTTGCCAGGGCACTAGTATAGGAGCGAGATAAGCATAGAAGAGATTTGCATAAAGCTAGAAAAAGAAGAGATGACAAATTGCAGAGTTATAACATGTAGTAGGAGCAAAAAGAGAAAAAGAAATTCTGCAGGTGGGTCAGGATAGGCATAATCAAAGGTTGAGAACAACCAGTAGGAGTGAAAAAGGGGGGGGGGAGTGGAAATAGGGGAATATTTTGCTGAGCTCAGTCAGGATTAGAGCATGGGCATAGCCAGTGGGTTTGTAAGTGGTTTCTTATTTGTTTTTTGAAAAGGTGAGATGAGCCTAGGGTGGTCAGGTGTATGGGAAGTTTATTCCAATATGATCCTACAGTGTTGGCAAATAAGGAGTCACCTGCTTTATTGTGGGATTTGAGAGTAGTTACTAGAAGCTTACTGGCTGAGCGAAGGGAAGTGAGATTTTTATATGGGGTGATGAGGTTATTAAGTATGGGTGTGTTGGATGGGTAATGTAGAATTTTATAAGTGATGACTAATTGTTGTAGAAGTATTATGTTCTGAAGTTCTAGCCAATTGAGTTTTTTTAGATTGAGACAGTGATGAGTACAGAAAGGGGAACCTGTGGCAAACCTGGCAATACTATGGTATGCTGTGTTAAGTTTGTGAAGGTTAGCTCTTGAAAGGTTGATAAAAGATGGAGAGGCATACAATAGTGTGGAGATGAGGTGAGTTTGGGCGAGAGACACTCTGGTAGTGGCAGTAAGAAAAGGCTTTAGTCTGTAGAGGGCACCTATTTTTTTATTAACAGTATTGATGGTAAGATCAATGTGGTAGTCAAAGCTTAGCTGATTGTCTATAGTAACGCCTAGTAGTTTAGTGGAACAGTCAGGTTTAATGATAGTGCCATTACAGGACATAATGGAAAACGAGATAGTGCCATTACAGGACATAATGGAAAACGAGATTGGGGCAGATTTAAGGGTGGGGGTGAAAAGTAGTAATTTAGTTTTTTTGGGATTAAGGAGGAGACAGATGTGTTGGAACCATTTTTCTGCTGCTGTAAAGACTTTTTGGGTGGAGGAGTCGAGTTCTTCTGGAGATAAAGCAGAGCAGATGAGAGTAGAATCATCAGCATACTGTATACAAGTGGTTGTAGGAAGTGAAGTAGGTAGGTTATTAATAAAAATGGAGAAAAGGAGGGGGCCTAAGATGGAACCTTGTGGGACACCAATAGTGATAGGGAGCTGAGAGGATAGATGGCTGTCCCAGAGGACTGCTTGTTTTCTATCTTTCAAGTAGGAGTCAAACCACTGTAGTGCAGATGGATCAAGTGAGAGGGATTTTAAAGTATCTAGGAGAAGTTGATGGTTCACCATGTCGAAAGCTTTTGAGAGATCAAGGAATAGTGCAGAGGAGTAGAGGTTGTTATTGCGGTTTTTGTTGATCACGTCTGTGAAGGAGAGGAGGGCAGTGGAAGTACTGTGGTGGGGCCTAAAACCATGTTGTGAGTCTACGAGTAGGTTATTTTGCAAGAGATGATACAGGAGCTGATGGTGAATGTAACGTTCCATAATTTTAGATAGTGGAGATAGAAGGGCTATTGGTCGGTAATTAGAAAGTTTGTTGGAGTTACCTCCTTTATGGAGGGGAATGATATGGGAGATTTTCCAGCAGGATGGGATGGTAGATTCAGTTATAGTTCTGTTAATTAATATGGAGATTGGGTAAGCTAGTTCAGTTGCTGCTAGTTGTAGATATTCAGCTGGAAGTTTGTCAGCTGAAGGGGTGCAAGGTTTAAGTTTAGAGAGTAACTTATGTATATAGGTTGTGGAGACTGTATTAAATTTTAGTGTGCGGGTGCTGTTTTCAGGCGAGGTTATTTGAAGGGAAGGGGGGGGAGTCATGGTGTTTGCTAGAGAGGAGACTGTTTCAGAGAAGAAGTTGTTGAAGGTATTGGCTATTATATTGGGTTGGGTCTGAGCTAGGCTAGCTGGTGTAGGTGTTTTGGTGTTCCCTGGATGGAGCAGTTTATTGATTCCTGACCAGAAATGTTTGGGGTTTTGATTTTGGTTTTGTTGGTACTTAAGGTAGTAATTCTTTTTATCCAGATAGGTGAGTTTCTTAGTTGTATTTCTCAGGTGTTTGAAATTTTGATGGTCAGATGGGTTTTTAGTGGATCTCCATTTTGTCCATAATTTATTTCTAGCTAGCATAGTTTGTTTTTTTTGGAAAGCGAGGGGGCTGCTTTTGAGCCTATTCTAATTAATCGGGATGGTGCATGATGCTGGAGAATTTGTAGGAAAGTATTGTTGAAATAGGTAACTGCTTCATCAATTGGGAGGTGTTTCAGAGCTGACCAGTTATATTCTTTGAGTTCATTACGGAAAGACGACAGGTTAAAATTTTGTTTTGTTGTGTACAGTACGATAAGAAGCCTGTTTGGGATTGTTGATTTTTTGTTTAGTAATGTAGGTGAGGAGATGATCACTGATATTGTCAGGGAGTATTCCAGTTTTATAAGAGAGGGGATTGTTGTTGATCAGTATCCAATCCAGGATGGCTTGTTTATTGGTTGATTTGTGTATTCTAGTAGGGGAGGTTATGGTTTGTTGAAAGTTAAAAAGGTTAAGGTGAAAGGTAGGTTTTGGAGAGATACAGGAGTACCAATCAATATTAAAGTCTCCTAAGATTATGGTTTCTTGAGGAAAGCTACAGGAGACCCAGCTAAGAATATTTTCCAGTGTATTTAAGTTATTGCCTGGAGGGATGTAGGAGCATATTATATAAATGGCTTTGTTTTTATTCACTTGAAGTTTGGTACAGAGTATTTCAGCATTGACTGGGGAGGGGGGTAGGGAGTCAATTAAGGCTACCTGCAGTTGGATTTGTATAGAAAGGCCACTCCCCCACCCTTTTTGTTAAGGCGATCTTGTCTTAAGGTGCTATAGCCTGGAGGAGTGATTTCGTTGTCTTTGGTACCTGGTTTAAGCCATGTTTCAGTGAGGCAAAGAATATCAAAGGCATAGAAGAACATTTCTTCTTTCCATTATAAAAATAATGATAAAAATCAGTTTCACTTAATTTAACAAAAGAATCTACATGATAAGGCATAGTTGGTACAAAAGAACTTTTCTTTTTATAAGGAAAAGAATTAGCAACATTGTCAGAAGGTGTCTTCGTTTCCTTTGAAAAGTATAGCTTCAAAGTGACAGAGCGAGCAAACAGGCGCAAATCTGTTAAAACGTCTGATAATTTGCTCCCTTGTGAGGGAACAAAAGACAAACCATTATTTAATAAGACAATATCATTACTATTTAGAACATACCTAGACATGTTAAAGTAAAGTGTCATTGTTGTTTCTGTCTTCTGGGCTGATATGCATTCATTTCGCCGGAGAATTTTCTTTTTCTGGATTCCCAGCTGTTCTTTCTTCCCTTCGAGAACGATGGTTTCCTGATAGGTAAGGGTAAAAAAGGTGTGTTACTTTCTTTCTGGCGTTTACTGATAGCTCCGGTATCGTGCTGTAGAGGTCTGACAGCTTTGTTCGCTTCTTGATTAGGAAGCGGTGTAGAAATAAGAGCAGAATTCGTTACTGAAGCAAAAGTTTCAGGTGGCGTGGTAAATGATTCAAGGGAAGTGTCTTGGCGAGAGGCAAGCATAGGTTCTGACATCGTTGGACCAATAGGAATTGGCGCTGTAAGTGTACGATCCAGTGGCGCTGAATTAGAAGTGTGATTTTCTCTCAAATGGTAATTATCAGACCTCCTAGGCCAAATAAAGACACTGCCCGTGGAAAAGTCCCTGAAATCACGTTGAAGTTTCCTAAGTTAAGTTTGCTGAAGCTTCATAGCATAAGTGTTAACTTGACAGTACATATTTTCTAATTTCCGCAAGCAGAAAGAATCAGGAAATTTATCACGCAACTCAGTATTAATGTCATTTACTTTAGATAATAGCTCCTTCTCAAGTGGTTCGAAATGATCAATTATGAGCTGCATATATTTGTGGCTAGCTTCAATATTTATATCTTGCCATTTTTTAGGCAATGTTGGGTGCGTATCACCGTATGTAGGCATAACCAGGATATGCATCCCACGTGGAATGAGCTTGTAGTGTAGGCACGCCTCTAGATGTTTGCGTTGCCATATCATCCTCTGCAACTTATATAGATCATTTTCAAGTACTTTAGCATTGGAGTTAAGTTCCAAATTGTCTATATTAACTTCCGTTGTATTAGGAACTGGAACATTCAAATCCAGAGCCAATAGAGGATTTGACTTACATGAAGTGATGGCAAGTCCATTGCTGTTCGTTGGTTAATATAATATATATATATGTGTGTGTGTGTTGCTTCCCATTTGGGGGGCACCTGACATCTGGGGCAAGAAAAACTGATATAATGGCGTCAGCTGCATGTTTTATATCCCCAGCGACCTGACGTCATGGAAGAAGGGACAGCAACCGACGCAGGACCCAAGACTTTGTTAATCAGGCCGACTGAGGGCAACCTGCCAGCAGATTACCCAAGTGTAATGACTGCAACAGTGAATGCACTCGAACATCTACATTTATGGTACGTGCACACAACTGTACTTTCATCACCAAAAGACTACTTACCTCAGGTGACATTCATCCAAACCCAGGCCCATCTAAAACCATAGCCTCATCCAAGCTGATATCTCACCTATTAATCCTTAACATCAACACCAGAAACATATCCAATAAACTACCAGACCTTCATGCATTCATCACCCTCTATTCTCCTGACATACTCATCATTACAGAAACATGGTTACAACCCAGTACCCCCAATGAAGAAATCCTCCCCCCAGGTTATAACATTTTACGACTTGATAGAACAGGTAGAAAGGGTGGCGTGGTAGCTATTCTCTCTAAAAATACACTAAATGTCCAACCTCTACAAACCCGAATACCTATCTTCCACAATGCAGGGACTGTAGGCTCAGTCCTACACACAAACAGCAATAACAATTTCATTATTCTTTGTTACATCCCCCCAGGTAATAACTCCCCCATAATTGAGGAAATCTTAGAATGGGCTAGCAATAACCTTCCACAAGAAACTATCCTACTGGGTGACCTTAATACAGACCGGGCAGCCTATAACTCCACAAACCCCTCCAGCCATATCAACCTCTTTGGATTTTCACAGCTCATCCAGGACCCCACCAGAATAGACAAAAAGTCCCAAAAACAGTCTATCCTCGACTGGACCCTAGTTAATTACTCCAAACACAACTACCAAACAGACTGTCTACCAGATAGTCTAAGTGACATATTCCTACATTTCTCCAATGAAAACGTACCAACATACCTAAGCCTACAGTCTTCAGACAAATTAGGGATAATCGCAACCTAAATCCCCAAGACTTAAACACCATTTTAAAACAATGTAACTGGGCACCTCTAAGAACCCTAGGACTAGACCAGGCAGTTGACTATTTCAGTTGCACATTTACCAATGTCCTTGATAGCCTAGCACCAATCAGGAAAGTCAAAGATAAAACTATGCACCATGGCAGAGCAGGGACACAAGAGCCCTTCTTAAGTCCAGAGTGAAAGCCTGGAAAGACTGGAAGAGGGATATAATACTATCCAGTCTAGACAAAGATACCAAACCAAAGGACAAATCAAACTCATCAAACAAAACTATTTCCTCAGTCTCCAAAATATACACTCCAAAAAATCCTCAAAAATTCTGGCAGTCCAACTCCCTACTAAATCCAGTCAAAACTACTACTCCAGCCCCAAACTCTAGCAATAATGATACAAGCATAGCCTCACAATTCAATCACCATTTCACTGAATCCATTCTGAAACTAGCCACCCAACTATCGAAAGGCAACACTTGACATAACCAACCAAAAGGTACAAATAACCACCCATCCCTTACCTTCTCTTCCGTCCCCACCCACCCTATAAAAAAACTCGAACTCAAATTTAAACCTACCACCCTGGCAGTAGACAACTTAACTGCTAAATTTCTAAGACTAGCCGCTGAGTCCATTTCTTACCCCATTTCAATCCTTATCAACCGCTCGATACAAGAAGCATACATCCCTCATCGATGGAAAATTTCGTCTATCATTCCCCTCTGTAAGGGTGGCAACTCCTATGACTTCTCAAACTATTGTCCCATAGCTATACTATCCCAACTAGCAAAACTTCTTGAGAAATATATTCATTATCAAGTCTTGCAGTTCCTTAACTCAGATAAACTTCTATCTACCACACAACATGGATTTCACCCTTACCACAGCACAACTACTGCCCTTCTCTCTTTTACAAACCTGGTTAATCAACACAGAAATGCCAACAGCTATGTATCTGCCATTTTCTTGTATCTGTCAAAAGCTTTCGATATGGTTTCTCACCCTCTACTACTAGAGACTCTTAATTCTCTATCCTTCACTCCGTGTACTGTAGCCTGGTTCAGGAGTTCTCTCTGACCGGAAGCAATCTGTCCAATGGCAAGGCACTCTATCTACATTACTTCCCACCTCCATAGGCATACCATATGGCTCTATACTAGGCCCACTACTATTCTCCATCTTTACTAACAATCTGCATACCTCCTCCAAACGAGGCACACTTATTCAATATGCAGATGATTCAACTGTCATCTGCTCAGCCCCATCTCTTACAGTTCTACAACTCACCCAGGAAGCATTCAACTCTGTGGAGAATTGGATTACCGATTCCAACTTATCCTAAACCCTAACAAGACTAAACTGCTAATCTTCACCCCCAATAAATCTAAACCTAGCCCTCCTTCCTTTATCATAACCTCTAACAATAGTACCACCATTACCCCTACTGCTCATACTAAGCTCCTGGGAGTCGAAATAGACAAAAACCTATTATTTGATGTTCATCGTGTTTCACTGTTGCAGTCATGACTGTAGGGTTCTCCCCTGCCGGCAGGCAGCCCCAGGTCGGCCAGAATCCCAAAGTCTGGGTCCGGCGTCGGCTATTCAACCATGCTCCCTGACGTCAGAGTGCCAGGAGTACAAAGCTGACAGCCGACGCCATCTTCTCCAGTCTTGCTTGCCGTGCGGTGATAGCAGTTCGCATTTGCCGGTCGGCGGTCTCCTGATGAATTTTACTGATATTTTTCGGTCCGAAGACTTTCTTCTCCACTCAAAGCTAAGTACCCCGTTGGAGAAACTTTTTTCTTGCTCCACTCCGATGTCAGAAAAAGTTAATAATTGTATTTCATGTGGGAAGCAAATACCTCATAAGGATTTTCATTCTTACTGTATTCCTTGCTTGGGCCCTGACCACGACGTAGCTAGTTGTCGGTTTTGTGCTAGATTCAATCAAGGTACAATTAAGCGAAGGTACGATTTTGCTTTTCATTACTTCAGTAGGCGCTTTAACTACAAAATATCGTCAGATACGATCCCGGCTACCGGAGTTCATAAACGTCGCAAGGATAAAGACAGGCCTCCGAGGTCCAAATCTGATAGTGCACAAGCCGAACCAGCTTCAGGTTCGGCCGTCGTCAGTGAGGTGCTTTTGCAGCCCCTGTCGTCGGCCATTTCAGAACCGACGGCCGAAACGGACTCGCATGAGGAGCCAACCAGGCCTTTAAATATTTCTGTTGCAGGACCTTCGGACAATGCTCCTTCGGATGGGTCCGGAGCCGCTGTGCAGGTACCGGCTTCCGAAGGGGTTTTCAGGCCTACTCGGCTACTAATAAAGGCAAAGACAAAGGCAAAGACTCCTTCAAAATCAAAGACTTCTACACAGGCTTCTTCTGAACCAGCTCCCAAGTCACAGAAACAGTTACTCAAGATGGCGGAGGATTTACTCACTATGATTAGGGGTTCTCATCCCCCTCCAGACAAAAGGCCAAGGCAGGATGTTTCTTATGATTCCTCTGATCAGGCCTCTGTTTCCTCAGTTTCTTCTTCTGAACAGGAATATTCTTTCCCTCCTTATGAGGATTCTGACGCTGAAGAATCCATTCCTTCAGCTTCTCCCCCTGAGGATTTCTCTTTTGGGGAAACTGCATGAAATGAGGGAACATTTCCACTGGGAAGGACAGGAGTATTCGGAATCCAAGAAAAGGCTGAGGGAATTTCTTCTTCTTCCCCAACATAGACCCCTGGCTATTCCCCCTATTTTGGATATTGTGGATGATGCCTTTTCAGAGGCTAATTTAACCCCTGACTCTTTTCCTCCTGCTCCTGTGAAGCCTGATAGATATTACAGAATCCCTGATTCCCATCAGTTTTTATACAAGAACCCTTCTGCTGACCCTGAAACCATTTCTCAGGGCCCTAAGGGAGCTAAAGCCGCTTCTGCCAAAAATCCTACCCCTACTGAAAAGGATTCTCGATCCTTAGATAGATGGGGCAAAAAGGTGTACACTTCTGCCACTTAGTCCATTAGGGCTTTAAACTGTCATTTTCATATGTTTAAATACCAGCAATTTCTATTGTCTGTCTTAAAACAAAAGCTTTCTTCCATTTCTGCCTGTGCAGAGGATAAGGAATTACATGACTTATTACATGCCACTGAACAAGTTGGGAAGCATGGTTTACACTGTGGATTTGATGCCTTGGAGGCTTCTTGTAGGGCTGCGGCCTCTGGCACAGTCATTAGGAGGCATGCATGGTTAAAGGAACAAAATTTGCCTGAACAGGTAAAGGCAAAATTATTGGATGCTCTTGTTCAGCCTAATGTTTTGTTTGGATCTAAAGCTGAAGAGGTGATTAAAAAGATGGAGGATAAGGCGAAATCAATGCAAACAGTTAAAGATTTCTTACAAGTACAGCCTCCTAGATTCAGCAGGAATTGGCCTTCTAAAAATTGGTCCTTTCCCACTTCAGACAGGTCTCAGAGGGGTAGATACAAACGTTCCAGAGGGAGGCCTCAATCACAAGCTGCTTATAGATCAAGACAGTGGACTGCTTCCACCCCTAGGGGAGAAGTCAGGTCACAATCTCAAAGGAAACAAACTCAATGACTCCCTCTGTGGGGCTACAGGAACTTCTTCCTTGGAAGCCCCTCTCGGAGGAAAACTCTCTCTTTTTTTGTCAAAATTGGACTCAAATAACCCAAGTCAAATGGGTTTTAGATGTGGTTTTAAGAGGTTACAAATTCCATTTTCATACCTTGCCAAGGCCAAGCGGGTGGCCAGACCTTCCAAAACATCAATGGACGGAGGCCTTAAACCAGGTGGAAGCACTTTTGGCTGTGAATGCCATAGAACTGGTTCCTCTTTCAGAGATGGGAAAAGGGTTTTATTCAAGGCTCTTTCTAGTCCCAAGGAAGCAAAACTCATGGAGACCCATTTTGGATCTGTCAGTCTTGAACACCTTTCTAGAAGTTCCAAAATTCAAGATGCTTACTCTACAGCAGCTACTTCCAGTGCTGTCCAAGAATGCATGGATGGTAACTTTGGATTTAAAGGAGGCATATTTACACATTCCCATCAAGCAGGATCGCAGAAAATACCTCGGGTTCAAAGCCGGATCGAGGCACTTTCAATTCTCTGCGCTGCCCTTTGGATTATCTACTGCACCCAGGGTCTTCACCAAATGCCTGGCTCTAGTAGTTGCTTACTGCAGACTAAAGGGAATTCAAATTTACCCTTATCTGGACGATTGTCTCATTCAGGCAGACAGCAAGGATGTCTTACTCCAGCATCTAGATTTTGTGCAGAACCTCCTCAAGTTCCTGGGATTCTCTGTAAACATAAAAAAGTCAAATTTGACACCATCGCAACAGATAACTTTTTTGGGTGCTCTTCTAAACACCACAACCCAGATGGCATTTCTGACATCCGAAAAACAGTTACAGCTGGCTTCAACATTCAGAACTTTGGCAACCTTAACTCGTCTATCTGCAAGGAAATTCCTGCAGGCTTTGGGTTACATGGCCTCCTGCATCCTTCTCGTGCCATATGCAAGACTACACATGAGGAAAATACAGTGGTACCTAAAAAGTGTATGGTCTCAGCATTGCCACAGTTTAGACATACTGATCTCCGTTCTTCCTTGCCTTCAAAAGGAATTTCTTTGGTGGTCCAAGGCATGTGCTCTAAACAAAGGGAAGCCCTTCCGTCTGCCTCCTGCCTCTCAGATTCTAACCACGGACGCCTCGGATTATGCTTGGGGAGCCCATTTTCAGGGCATTTGTTTGCAGGGCCTTTGGACAAAGGATCAGAAGCACCTGCATATCAATTTAAAGGAAATGTTAGCCGTTCAGAAAGCTCTATTGGCCTTCAGGAATCTCTTAAACCAGAACAACTGTTAATACGGACAGACAACACCACAGTTATGTGGTACATAAACAAGCACGGGGGATCTCATTCCTACCCCCTTTGCAGACTAGCCATGGATCTATGGGACACAGCTCTATCTTGCAATCTGGACCTTCAGGCTCAGTTTCTACCTGGGAAACAAAACCTCCTGGCAGACAGTTTGAGCAGATATCTTTCGGATCCACACGAGTGGATGCTGGACACCAAAATATTCAAGATGATAACAGCAGTCTTGGGGATGTCCTCACATAGACCTCTTTGCATCCCATCTCAATCATCAGCTACAGACTTTTTGCACCAGGATTTTCCACCCAAAAGCTTGCAGAGTGGACGCCCTGTCATTCAGTTGGAGGAACCTCTCGGGATATGCCTTTCCGCCTCTCCCTCTTCTTCCACGGGTTTTATTGAAGATAAAGCAGGACAAGCCCAAGATGATCATCTTGCTGGCTCCAAATTGGCCTCTGCAGTTTTGGTATCCAACTCTAAAAAAAAACCTTTGCCGGGAGCCCCCTTGGGTTTTACCTCAGTCTCCGAACCTTCTGTCTCAACATCAGGGTCAGGTTCTACACTGTCATGTCAGAACTCTCAGTCTGGCGGCCTGGTTAATCCAGGGCCTTTAATTTCTTCTTTACTGCCCAAGCAGGTCATGGATGTCATATTAGAAGCCAGACGTCCTAGCACTAGAAAATCTTATGCAGGAAAATGGAAAAGATTTTGTTCCTGGATGCAGGCTCAGGATTCTGATCCTCTTCTTCCCAACATTACTTTAATTTTACTTTACTTGACAGATCTCTTACATAAGGGTCTCTCTTTCTCTTCCATTAAAATACATGCCTCTGCTATTTCTGCTCATTATAATACAGACCCTCCCATCTTTTCCCACCAGCTCATGCGACAGTTTCTCAGAGGAGCTAAGAACTTAAGACCTCCTAGATCTCCTCCTATTCCTGCTTGGGATCTCAACTATGTTTTGGAAAAACTAACCTTGCCTCCTTTGGAGCCTGCTGCTTCTTCTGACATCAGGTTTTTATCTTTGAAGACAGCCATCCTGTTAGCCCTTACCTCTGCCAGGAGGGTTTCAGAGTTACAAGCTCTAATGGCTGTGGAACCTTATATTATTTTTAATCAAGACAGGGTATCTTTGAGGACTAATCCTACCTTCATGCGTAAGGTGGTTTCCAAAGTGGCTTTAAATCAAACTATACACTTGCCAACCTTTTTCCCCACTCCTCAAAATAAAGGGGAAAGGATCTTACATTCCTTGGATGTACACAGACAGCTACATTTTTACCTGAGCAGAACTAAGGACATCAGAAAATCAGAGCAATTGTTTGTTTCTTATGCTTCCAGTTCCCAAGGTAAAGCCATTTCAAAACAGACCATTTGTAAATTGATTGCTCATGGAATCAGATTTTGTTATTCTCACCATGGAAAGCAAATCCCAGGGAGTATACGGACTCATTCCACCAGAGCTGCTGCCACTTCTGCGGCCTTCCTCAGGGGAGTTCCTACCAAGGATATTTTGGAAGCTGCAACTTGGAGTTCAGTGCATACATTTTCTAAGCACTATAATCTACCTCTTTACTCTAAGTCTAGGGCAGGCTTTGCCTCTGCAGTCTTGCAGGGCCTTTTAGTTGCCCCTTCCTCTTTATGACCACCTCCCTTTCTTTCAACTTTGGGATTCTACCCTACAGTCATGACTGCAACAGTGAAACACGATGAACATAGTACAGTTGTGTACACCTACCATAAATGTAGATGTTCGAGTGCCTTCACTGTTGCAGTCTGGGTTTCCCTCCCTCCTGTCCCCTCTTATTTTTACTTTTGTGTATTTTCTTTTTTCACCATTCTTCTGAGGTGTATTTGCAAAGGTTATGGGACCTTTTTCATTTTGGGACTCCTGACATCTGGGGCAAGAAAAACTGGAGAAGATGGCGTCGGCTGTCAGCTTTGTACTCCTGGCGCTCTGACGTCAGGGAGCATGGTTGAACAGCCAACGCCGGACCCAGACTTTGGGATTCTGGCCGACCTGGGGCTGCCTGCCGGCAGGGGATAACCCTACAGTCATCACTGCAACAGTGAAGACACTCTGACATCTACATTTATGGTAGGTGTACACAACTGTACTATGTCCATATTGCTCATTCAGAAAGGTGAATAAAAAAATGAGTACTCTTTACAGACGCACAACGTTTTTCTCAAATCAGGCAAGAATCACCCTTGCCCAAACTTACCTACTATCCACACTAATGTACGCAGCCCCAGTTCTCACTATAACCAGAAAGAGTGATCTTATGAAACTTGAATCATGCTATAACAAAGTAGCCAAATTTGCCAATAACGCTAACCTTAGAACCCATCACTGTCAAACTCTAAGAAACCTACAATGGCTAGAACTTCCACAACTACTCGGTTACCACCAGCTGGTCACTTCTTATAACATACTGAGATACCCTGAAAAAAACTCAGCCCTGAATCAACTCCTCAGACACTAAAAAACAAATTGTCACTTAAGCTTTACTGACAAAACACTGCCAATTCTATCTAAAGCTAACAATAATGCAGGAAGGCTCTGTACTCATACAACCTCTAAAACCTGGAACAACCTCCCCTCCTTAATTACCTCTGCATCATCTACCCCACGTTTCAAAAAGTTATTGAAAGCACATCTTAGAAATTCCTGGCTATGTCCTTGCTTTACCTAAGTGCTCAGTCATCCACTCCTCACTCACCTTCTAATCACTTTCTTCCTACTAATAGCCAACTAAAGCTTCCAACCCTATTCTTACCCTTCCTCCAGCTTACCCTCTTCATTTCCAAGCATACAATACTAACTGTATTCTTTTTTCTCGCCTCTTGTTTTTTCTTATTACTTGTACATATGAAAGTATTTACTTGTCTGTTGATATGAGAGTTTGGTCTCTAATGTAACATATGTTATTTGTTTGATACTCCTGTATTTGATATTGATTTTCAAACTGTTGTACAAATAATCTTGGAGCTTTTCTCCACGGGCTTCCGCTGTAAATGGACCTTGTCCAGTCGGACTATCCCGGCAAACAAATGTAAAATAAATGGATTAGGTTTGTCCTTTGGGCTCGAGGAAAAGATCTAGACTTTTTCTTTGCTCTGATTAATTCAGTGTTGGAGTATCTGTCAACTTTGCTCCATTCAGGAACGTCCGCTTCTACCATTAGGATTCATTTAGCAGCTCTTTCAAATTTCCATAATGGTTTTCAAGACTCCTCTTTGATGTCCCACTGTCTCTGTAAAACCTTTTTGAAAGGAGTCATACATATTAAACCACCCTTCAAAGAACCCATTGAACCTTGGAATTTGACTCTACTCCTACAAACTTTGACTCGTCATCCCTTCGGACCTTCTGCCACTTGCGATATGAAATTCCTGTCTTGGAAAACCATATTCCTGATGGCCATTAGCTCAGCAAGAAGGATTTCTGAATTACAGGCCTTGTGTGCAAAACATCCTTGCATAGTTTTCCACAAAAAGAGAGCATCACTTCGGACTAACCTCCTTTTCTACCCAAGGTTCATAGGTTCATAGGTAGGTACTAGGCTATCTGCCCAAGGGCCTACGTAAGCCTAGCCAACAAGTTTCCTTGGCTTACGCCACCCAAGAAAGTTATTTTCCTGTGCCACCGTCGAGCAGAGACACAGAAGTGATCCCCGGGGTGTATTTCCTATTTCCCATCCACTCATCAAGATTTTTCTTGAAGAGCTAATGAAGAACTTTGCTTGACATAGATGGGTAGCCCAGATTATGAGAAGTCTCTGGGATAGGAATCTATCCCTCCAGCATGTCCTGTTTATTGTGGTGACAAGGTTTAGGTCCCTAGAGCGTGTAGCTCGGAGGGATTGGGATTTTTTTAGGTGTAGCATGTCCCACAGCTCTGGGTTTGACACAGCTTTATATGTTAGGCAGAGATCACCTCTGAGTAGGCGATATGCTACGGAGTAAAGCTGGAGTTTTTTGAGACAATCAGTGTAGGGCATTTGTTTGAGTCCTGTAATCCTCTTTGTGAGGTACTTCTTTGAACTTTCCAGCTGCTGCAGATGTCTTGTGAGGTACATTCCAAAAGGAGCGTTGTACTCTATAATGGGTCTAATGAGTGTCGAGTAGAGGGGAACGATGACCTCTTTTTTTCCTGGATGAGAACCCTTTTATGATGAGGTGTGCCACGTAGGACTTCCTGACTACTGTGGCGATGTGACTATCAAAGGAGAGACTACTGTCCACTTGGGTCCCAAGGTCTCTTATCACGCATTCGGTGTTAAGTAGATTGCTGCCTATGTGGTAGTTCATGGGTACAGAGTTTTTACCAAAGGGGATGACACTGCATTGACATTGAGCTTGAGGCCATGGCTCTGACACCAGGCATCTGTCTCAGAGAGGCCCTTCTGTAGGATGTTCACATCATTTGGGGACTTGACTATGGCTCCTAGTTTGCAGTCATCTGCGAACTTAGTTAGCCAGAGACCTTCTGTGTTAGCCTGTACTTCAGAGAAGTAGATACCAAACAGGAGCGGCCCCAGGACGGAACCCTGTGGTACTCCAGTTATCACTGGTTTGAGGTCAGATTTGGAGTCTGCAACTTTTACAGTGTGGGTTTTTTCATTGAGCCAGTTGGCAACCCATCTTGTGACGTAGGGATTTATGCCTAGTTTATTGAGTTTAGCTATAATTCCAGAATGGGGGATGGTGTCGAAAGCCTTGGCGAGGTCAAGATAGGCTGTGTGAACCACTTCATCTACGGCTTTGGTGACTGCCTCAATGAAGTCGATCAGGTTCAGGAGGCATGATCTGCCTTTCACAAACTCGAACTGGGTGGAGTCCAGAGTTTGGAGGTTACCAATGTCTTTCTTTGAGTTCCATGATGATACGTTCCATGGCCTTGCAGACCAGGCTCGTCAGGCTAATAGGTCTATAGTTCCCGGGATCAGTGGTGGCTCCCCCTTTGTGGAGTGGGATAACGGTTGCTGTGCGCCATTCAATGGGCACAAAGCCTGATGCGAGGCTATTATTGAACATGGTGCTTAAGTGAGGAGCCAGTTCATTCTGAAGTTCGTGTAAAACGCAGCCTGGGATGTTGTCCGGTCCCATGGATGCTGTGCTTTTGGCTTTAGAGAGTGCAGCTTTCACCTGCGTAGTTGTGATCTCTGACTTGCTTATTAATCAGTCCAGTAACCCTACCAGTCTTTCCAAATTTCTCTAGCAAAGGAGAGTATTGTTTGTATTTATTGGATGTACATAGGCAATTACTCTTCTATTTAGACAGAACTAAATCCTTCCGAAAATCTGATCAGTTATTCCTGTCCTTTTCAGGACACAAATTGGGAAACCCGGTTTCCAAAGTCACGTTGGCAAAATGGCAGAGAGACTGCATTTCCTTTGCTTATCAGCAGAACAAAATGCATTTAACTACTAAAATCAAAACTCATTCAACTAGATCAGTGGCTACTTCAGTAACTTTCCACTCCAGAGTTTCTATGGATGATATTTGCGCAGCAGCCACTAGGGCTACCCCTCATACCTTTATCGGTCATTACAAATTGGACTTGGTCTCCAGGGAGAGAGCACCCTTCAGCTTAGTGGTGCTCAGAAATATCCTTCCAAAGGGCCTCCTGGGGCATAAAGTAGCTGGGGACTCTGTCCCACTCATCATGAATGAATTAAGATTTTTAACAACGTTGGATAAAGAAGTTATGTTTTTACCATAACGTTCTATCTGTGTTATTGATCTTCATTCGTTCATGCCATCCCACCCTCCTACCCCCTCCAAAAGACTCCTGGAAGTTTGGACTTGTTCCTGGTTACTTAATAGGGCATTTGCTCAGACAAAGCCTTCGCTTTTCTTCTTCTTACGGGTAAAGTCGATCTGAGGAGGTAAGGAGAGGGGCACTATGGGTATTCTTAGCTCAAGAGTTTTTGTCTGGCACAAGCTTGTATACTGGCCGTCGGTTTTGAGGTCTGAACCGAAACCCACTCATGAATGCATGAATGAAGATGAACAACACAGATGAAACTTTATGGTAAGAACATAACTTATTTTTCATGTAATCCAGAAAGGGCAAGTACAAGTGCGGCTGTCAAATACCACACAAAGGCACCCATGACCTTTGCCTATTTTGTTTAGGTAAATCGCACGACTGCAAGGTCTGCCCTGTCTGTCAGGCCTTTGTTACCAAAACCTTACATAGCCGTCGCCACACGCTCAACTTGTCGACAGTGCTAGCTATGGAGGATTTTTCCGACTTGACTACTGAACTGCCAAAGAAGACCAAAACCGCAAGGCCTGCTACTCTCGTTGCCCCACCACCGTCCATCGCTCAGCCTGTGGCCGACGTTTGCCTAGTTGAATGTTTGGGCTCTGCCGCCCTGGATATAGCGGGTACCTTTTCAGAAGCCGCAAAGTCTTGCATGGAAGGCACATCCATGGAGGCTTTGTGGACATCTATCTCTGCTGAGGGCGAACCAGGACTCTTGGCAGGCCAGTCGGATCCCTCTGTCCCTTTGCAGTCGTCCAATCCTAGGTCTTCCTCTGTTCAGGCATCCACTAGGCCTTCTCTGAAAAAGAAGAGCCAGCATGTATCCCGTTAGAGAAAGTCAACCGGATTGATGGGCTTTCTCTCAGTCTATTTAATGCTTTTATGGCCCTGCGGCATACTGCACCTGGGACTTCGACATCCCTCCTCCAGTTCTGAGCACTAGACCTCAGGTTTCAATACCCTCTCAGATGGAAGAGGAAGAATACTCTGATTCTTCTTCTGAAGAATCTCTCCTACACCTGTCAACTCCCTTCCCCCCTTGGATATGGTTCCCAGAGGAAGAATCTGGTGATGCAGATTCTCCAGAAGAAGGTCTAACCTTTGGGGAAACTATAGCAAAAATGAGGGAACATTATAAGTGGGACTCACCTGAGATGACTGAGGTACAAAAAAGGTATGATCTCAACCAGGCGGACTCCCTAGCCCCTTCTGCTGTTCCTGCTATTCTTCCAGCTTATCTGTATGCTTTTTCTACAGTATTCTTGAACCCAGATTCACAACTCCCAGCTCCACACAGACCTGATAGGTTTTATGAAGTCCCTGAGACAGCAACATTTTTGGTAAAATGCTCAGCTGCAGACCCAGCCACCATTTCTTGTTCCACTGACGAGGCTTCAAAACTACTGCCATCTACCCTCCTCCCTGCTGACAAAGGCACCAAAACCATGGAACGTTTGGGGAAGATGATGTATAGATCTGCAACTCTGGCTTTCAGAGCAGTCAGTTTCCAGACACACGTATCTAAATATGCTTTATCCCTTTTGGAGAAAATTTCCAAACAACTGTGTGGCTTCCCAGACTCCGCAGCTAAAGCTCAACTGTCCTCCCTTGTTTCCCTGACTTCTCGGGTTACCAGGCTCTCTCTCAAGTGCAGCTATGATGATTGCAGAGGCCTCAGCCAGGTTGGCAGCATCAGCATGTGCTCTAAGAAGGTATTCCTGGTTACGCCTTCAGCCACTACAAGATGATTTTAGAGCTAAGCTGGTAGATGCTTCTTTGGACAAATCAGCCCTATTTGGCAGACTTGTTCAAGTCCTTACTGCAAAAGGGGAAAGAGATGCAAGATTTAAAGCATCTGTTGGTATCCCCAGTTCCAAAGTTTCAAAAGGTATTATCCTTCAAAAACTCAGTTCATCAGAAAGCACTCTGGGCCTACTCCCTCTTCTAGGCGTAGGAAAACCACCAGGAAGTAATCCACTCCTGCCAGTGCCGCACTGTCTACCAGCCAGAGGACGCCCTTTCAAGACAGGACAGGTAGTGTGTGACTACCTGCCAACCTTGAACCCCCCCCACCCCCTCCCCGTTTCCCTTTTTCCTTACAACTCTCTCACTGTCTCCAAATATGGAGACTCATCACTTCAGACAAGTGGGTTCTTTTAATAATAGAACAGGGGTACAATTATCTTGATCATTCCACCAAAGAGAGAGGGAATTCCCTAGCCCCCCCCCCCAAAAAATCTTCCCCTCTTAAAACCAGTGCTAGACAGCCTTATGGCTCAAGGTACCATCCAGCCAGTCCAACAGTCTGCTAAGGGAAAAGGCTTTTACTCCAGGATTTTTCTAGTTCCAAGAAAAGACGGACCCTGAAGGCCAGATCTAGATTTTTCGCATATGAACCTTTCCCTTCATGTACCCACTTTCAGGATGCTTACATTGCCAACTGTCTTCCCGCTTCTCCTTCATCCAGGGTTCATGGCAACCTTGGACATCAAGGATGCCTATGTCCCCATCCCCATAAGGCCAAGCTTCAGGAGGTACCCAAGGATGTTCTTGTTTCACTATTGCAGTCATCACCTGTGGGTTATCCCTGCTGTGGTAGCCCTCGGCCTGCCCGAATACCAAAGTCAATGTTTTTCTGTGTCGGCTGCTGTCACCTGTAGTTTGATGTCAGGTTGTCAGTGCTATAAAGCAAGGCAGTCAGCAACATTACATCAGTTTTTCTTGCCATGGAGCCCGTAGCAGAAGCAGTTTGCAAGTGTGCCGGTCAGTTGTTACCAGAGTTTGAATAACTGCTGAAAACATATAAAGCCAAGTACCCTGTTGGGGATCCATTTTTTTTTTTTGCACTAACCGATGTCAGAAAAAGTTAATTGTCTCACCTGTGGAAAAGCAGATCCCACACAGAGACTTCCATTCATACTGCATCACTTGTTTAGGCCCAGACCACGACATTCCCCATTGCTGGTTCTGTAGAGCTCCTTTTGTAGACAGATATTTTCGTCTTCTGTCTTTGCATCCCAAAATAGCGTCAGTCAGCCAACAATCCATGGACATTCCAAAAAATACGTAGAGGTAATGATAGAGACAGACCACATAAGGCTAAGCCTTCCACTAAGCAGGTCGTCAGTTCTCTGGAATTCAGTGAGGCACTTTCGCAGCCCATTCAGTATCGGCGCAGGCCTCTACCAAGACCCTTTCGGAGTCCGGTATGCCGCAGAAATAATCTTCTTCTTCTTCTGAGCCTTTGGCTGTCTCTGCCTCTGTTTGGTCTGGAGACGTGACGCAGGCACCGGCTTTCGAAGAGGCCTCTCACACTACTGAATCTAGACAAAAACCGACGTGTTCTCATCCAGCTACAGTTTGTCAGACCGATGGATACTCGTAGGCCTAGAAGCCAGGCCACTCCTAGAAAATCTGCCTCTAGCTACCATCTTGCTTCTGCTCCTCCACCCCAACCACAGATGCTTAAAATGGAGAAGGATCTCATCTCCCTTATCAGGGGTAGTCAGGCCACAACTTCTAAAAGGAAAAGACACCCTTCTCTGAATTTATGATAGAACAGGATTCTGATAAATCTGATTATTCAGATTTTGAAGAGGAACCACCTCCTCTTACTGCTTATGAGGATTCAGATGTAGAGGAAATCCATTCCTTCTGCTTCCCCACCATAAGACCTTTCCTTTGGGGAACCCCTCCGGGAACTTTTCCAGTGGGAATCTCAAGATTTCTCCCAGTCTAAGAAAAGACAGAGAATTTCTGGACCTGCCCCAACACAGACCCCTGGCCATCCTCCATATTTTAGAAGTGGTGGATGATGTTTTCCATGAATCCAGCTTAGCCCCTGATGCCCTCCCACCTGCACCCAGTAAACCTGATGGGTTTCTCACAAATACCTCTACAGAAATCCTGCTGCAGACCCAGAGGCCATTGCACAGGGACCTAAAGGAGCTAAGACTAGATGTCCTTCTATTCATATGTTGCAGTATTCTTGGTGTGGGATGTCCTGCCTTCAGGCGACTCGTACATCGGCTTCTATACAAAAGCTTCAGCTTGGCTGTTGCAGCTGCATGGGACGTCACACGTAGGGCCATAAACCAGGTACCTTAAATGTGACATCTGCACGCACAATCCTCAGAACTTTTCAGCCACAGACGACTTTGCATCATATGATCGCTCTCCAGACATGAGATCGACTATAGATAAGTAACCCGTTGGGTTTTTGTGTTACTAATTTTTTACCTGTTTTTCGCATTGTTTAGGCTTGGTTGTAGCTTTTAGCTGATATCAGGTAAAAAGGGAAAGTGCCAATGCGGGTGCCAAATTCCCCATAAGGACGCCCATGGCAAATGCATTTTCTGCTTAGGCCGGGAACGCTTGCCCTATTTGTAAATCTTTTGTGCCCAAGACCTTACGTAATTATTTGGCAGCTTTAAACCTTTACTTAGAAAACAACGCCTCAAACGGCTGGCTCTTAGGCTGGAGCCCGCTTCGGAGGCCGCCCAAGAACCTCTGCGTAAGAAGGCCAAGATGCCTAGGCCTTCATCGCTTGCCGCTTCGCACCCAGACACCCTGCCAACTACTGATGTAGGAGTTGAGCGCTCTGCGGATCCATCGACTACCTTCGCGGAGGCCGCTGCACAGCCGACGGCCAGCACATCCACAGAGCTTTCTCAGACATCGACACCAGTCAGTGTCGAGGGGGAACCAGATTTGGTGGTTCCTTTGACCGGGATCCAGATCCCGGATACAGCTGCTGCCAAACCCAGCTCTCGACCGGCCCCTACGTCCACACCAACCAGAAAGAAGCAGAAAACAAAACACATTATGCCTGCTTCTGAAGGCGCTCCAGACTGGCAGGCCTTCACCTCTTCTCTTAAGCAGGAATTTATGGCCCTTAGGCCTTCTGCTTCACCCACAGCTACGTTGCCTCTACTAAGCTCTAGGCCTCCCTGTGCTGCTTCCATTCCCATGGCTCCCCTCCTTGAGGAAAAATAACATGAATCTACCTACTCTTCCTCAGATGAATCCATCTCTTATGCATCCCAGATTGCTTCTCTCAAGGAATAGTATTCTCCTGATGAGGATTCTGTGGAAGAGGATTCTCCACCTGAAGACCTTACATTTGGTGAAACCATCACCAAAATGAAAGACTATTTCAAATGGGATACTTCCCAAATGACAGAAACCCAAAAAGATGCTTTGAACTGCTGCAAGT
This sequence comes from Protopterus annectens, assembly GCF_019279795.1. Lineage (NCBI taxonomy): Eukaryota > Metazoa > Chordata > Ceratodontiformes > Protopteridae > Protopterus > Protopterus annectens. The sequence continues at coordinate 1,220,613,780 of NC_056733.1, read as the reverse complement.
AGAGTCCCCCTCCCCTACAGCTGTACCCCCTGTGCTTCCTGCATACTTGGAAGCCTTTACTGCATCTTCTAGAACACCTGATTCATAACCTCCTGCACCTAAGCACTCAGACCGCTTCTACAAGGTGCCAAAGGAACAAAAATTCCTCATAAAGCTACCCTTAGCAGACCCAGCAGTGATTGCCACTGCCCCTGATAAACAGTCTAGGTTGTTACCTTCTGCTTCCCTGTTGCCCACGGATAAAGATAGCAAGTCCGTGGATAGGGTAGGCAAGAAGGTGTACACTTCCTCCACTTTGGCCTTCAGAGCCAGTAACTATCACACGCACATGACCAAATATGCCCTGGACTTAGTATCCCAAGCCACCACTATGTTGGCTTCAATTCCTGACAGTCCCATTAAAACGGATATCTCTTCCAAATTACCTTTAGCACTTCAAGTGGATAGACACTCCATAAGATGCAGCATCAGCATCTGTCCTTAGGAGATATTTTTGGCTTCGACTACACAATCTGCCAGAGGACTTCAGGTCCAAAATCTTGGACGCCCCCCTGGATCACAACTTCCTCTTTGGAAAGCAATCTGCAGACCTATTTAAGAATCTGCAAGAAAAAAGCAAAGAATTACAGGATATAAAACATCTTTTAGTATCCCCTGTACCCAAATTTTATAGGAACTACCCGGCTAAGACTACTTTTGTTAGGTGTAACACGCCTTCTGCTGCCTATTCCTCCAGGCCCACTGACCCACCTCCTCAGCCTAGGCAACCCTTTCAAGACAGGGGAGGTCCTAGTAATGCGTGACTGCCTTGCCCATCTGTCCCTGTCAGCCCGCCTTACCCCACTGTCTCCCCTCCTGGCAAATAAAATCACCACAGACCAATGGGTATTAACCATTATTCAAAAAGAGCATTTTCTATCCTGGAAACTAATCCCCCCCGAAAGGGCATTCCATTTCCCCCAAAAAAACAGTGCCATCTCCTTCCACAAATTCTGTCAGACCTGCAACAACAAGGCACAATAGAGCCTGTTCCCACAGGAGAAGGAAAAGGATTCTACTTCCCTCTGTTCCTGGTCCCTCGAAAGGATGGTCCCTGGTGACCCATTTTGGATCTCTCCTTCCTAAACCGTTACCTGCAGGCACCCTCTTTCAAAATGCTCACTTCCCACTCTTTTATCCCTCATACCCTCAAATGCTTTCATGGTCGCCTTGGACCTGAAAGATGCTTACCTGCACATTCCCATCAGGGCTTCACACACTTTTCCTGCATTTCTCTGGCCCATCCTCGGACTTCCAATTTATGGCCTTGCCCTTTGTAAACCAAAGTGTCTAGCTCCAGCCATTGCCTTCTGCAGGATCCAAGGAATCCTGATTTACCCATATCTGGATGACATGCTTATCCTAGCACAGTCCAAAGATTCCCTCTTAAGATATCTACACTTCACTGTGTCCCTTCTACAAAGTCTAGGGTTTACCCCAACCCTTAAGAAGTCCTCCCTGAACCTGGACAAGTAGATATTCCTAGGTTGCAGAATCAATACAAAACTAATGAAGCCTTTCTCCCACAGGACAAGGTTCTATCTCTAACTTCCCACTTCCAGGAAGTCTTGCTGTCCCAGACAGTCATTGCAAGGCAATTCCTTCGACTCCTGGGATTGATGGCAGCAACCATCCCCATGCTACCACTGGCCAGAATGCATATGCGAAAACTGCAATGGTACCTAAAAAATATGTGGTCACAAGACCAGAATCACTTGGAACAAGTTATCCCCCTTCTTCCCTGTTTAAAGAAGGAAATAATTTGGTGGATCCAACAAGTGCAACTAAACCCAGGACTTCCAGTGCAGCCCCATTAACCCACACATATATTGCATACAGATGCCTCAGACTCAGGTTGGGGAGCCACCTTGCACTCCTACAGAGTCCAAGCCCAGTGGCAACTTCCCGTGAAAACCAGACACATCAATATAAAGGCGATGACAGCAGTTCTTTTAGCTCTACAGACCTTCATATCCTTATTGCTACCAGGTTCTCTTCTGACAGTGACGGACAATACCACTGTAATGTGGTACATCAACAAACAGGGGCGGTACCAAGGCATACCAGTTGTGCAGGCTAGCCCTCCTAATATGGGACCTAGCATCCCAGCACAACCCATCCCTGCAGGCCAGCTACATCCCTTCGCTGGACAACAAACAAACAGACCTCCTGAGCAGAACATCCTCTCCACAATACGAATGAATGCTGGACAGGACAGTCTTCTTAGACATAGTCCACCAATGGGGCACTCCACAAATAGACCTGTTTGCCTCCCCCCAGAACAGGTAGCTGCAGACCTTCTGCACAAAGACTTGCTCCTGGAGAGTAGACGCATTCAGTTTCACCTGGGAGGGGAAGTTTCTTTACCCCCCCCCCCTCTTGATTCAGAAATTCCTTCTGAAAATCAGGAAGGACAAACCAAAACTCTTGCTAGTGACTCCCTTCTGGCCAAGGCAGCACTGGTTCCCCCTTCTACACATTTTAGCCAAGGGCAGTCACTTCAAGTTACCCCACAAGATGGACCTTCTGACACAAGACAAAGGAACTCTCATACACCCACACTTGCAAATGCTATCCCTGACTCTGTGGGTGTTAAATTACTAACCCCATTTAGACATCACTATTTAGAGGACGAGCTGTCAGTCCTGAGGGAGGCCAGGAAACCCACTATTAGAAAATCTTACCTTGCTAAATGGGAAAGATTTACTTTTCCACTTTATTTGCCACCAAAATGGTGTCTGGGACAGGAATGGGACTCTTACGAGGCTGACACCCCCCTAGATGTTCATCGTGCATACAGCTGCAGTCATTACAGATGGGTTATCCTGCCGTCAGGCGGGTCCTCGGTCGGCCGAATTCCAAAGTCTAGGTCCAGCGTCGGTTGTCGTCGCTTCTTCCCTGACGTCAGTGCGGCAGGGGTATAAAAGAGGCAGCCAACGCTATTTTCTTCAGTCTTTCTTGCCGCGCGGTGCCTGAAGCAGAAGCAGTTCGCAAGTGCCGGTCGGCCAGCTCCTGAGATTTACGAAAATATTTCAGCCGAAGTCTTATTGAAAGCTAAGTACCCCGTTGGGGTAACTTTTCTTGCCTCAGACCGATGTCAGACCAAGTTAATAATTGCATTTCATGTGGGAATCAAATACCGCATAAGGATTTCCACTCTTTCTGTATACCTTGCTTAGGCCCAGACCACGACGTCTTGGCCTGCCGTTTTTGTGCTAGATTCAACAAGCGCACTATTAAGCGCCGGGCGGAGTTCGCCCTTCACTATTGTGGCAAAAAATTTAATTATATTATGTCGTCGGATACTCCGACTCCAGTTTTGAGCAAAAGACGCAAAGATAAGGACCGACATACGAGGTCCGAACTGAATACTGAGACCACGCTAAGGCCGACTACCGGTTCTCCGATGCTCAGTGAGGCGCCTACACAGCCCCTGACTACCGATGACCCTACATTACCGGTGTCTTCAGTACCCGAGGTCGCAGGCTCCTCGGTCCCCATTCCTACTGCAGATACCGATGCCACTCTTGGCGGGGAAACCCAGAATTTAGACAGGCCTGCCATTTCTCAAGGTGTCTTCAGGCCTTCCTCCTTCTCTATTAAAGCTTTCAGTAAATCTAAAGCAGCCATGAAAACCAAAAAACAGGGTCCTCAGACCCCCTCTCAAGGCCCCATGCCTAAAAAGCAGATGCTTAAAATGGCTGAGGATTTGATTACTCTTATCAGGGGTTCTCAACCCCCCTCTGACAAAAGGCCCAGATTAGAGGAAGACTACCCTTCCTCAGATCAAGCTTCTTTTACCTCAGAACATTCTGAGGACCAATATTATGCCTATTCTCCTTTCGAAGACTCTGATGCAGAGGAGTCCATTCCCTCGGTCTCCCCCCCTGAGGACTACTCTTTTGGGGAAACCCTGCATACATTGAGGGAACACTTTCACTGGGAAGGCCAAGATTACTCAGATTCCAAGAAAAGGCTCAGGGAATTTCTTCTGCTCCCCCAGCATAGGCCCCTGGCTATCCCTCCTGTTTTAGATATATTGGATGATGTGTACACAGAAGCCAGCCTTAATCCAGATTCTTTGTCTCCAGCTCCTGTTAAACCAGACAGGTATTACCGGGTTCCTGATTCTCACCAGTTCCTATACAAAAGCCATACTGCTGACCCAGAAACTATTTCACAGGGTCTCAAGGGAATTAAGGCCTCTACTGCTAAAAACCCATTACCTTCAGAGAGAGATTCCAGAGCTTTAGAAAGGTGGTGGAAAAAGGTGTACACCTCGGCCACTTTAACCATGAGGGCATTAAACTGTCAGTTCCATATGTTAAAGTATCAACAGTTTTTATCTCAGTTGAAAAGCAAAATGACACAACCAGATTTAAGAGTTGCAGGATTTGTTGCATGGTGCAGAGCAAGTGGGTAAACATACCTTGCAGTGTGGTTTTGATGCTTTAGAGGCCTCATGTAGAGCTGCTGTTACGGGGTCTGTTATACGTAGGCATGCTTGGCTCAAAGAGCAAACCTTACCAGATCATGTCAAAGCTAAATTATTAGATGCACCTCTTCAAAAGGATGTATTGTTTGGTGTAAAAGCTGAGGAGGTACTAAAGAAAATGGAGGAAAAAGCGAAATCAATGCAAACAGTGAAAGATTTCTTGCAGGTACAACCTCTACGTTTCAGCAGAAACTGGCCTTCAAAAAATTGGTCCTTTCCAGCCACGGACAGACCTCAAAGGGGCAGATACAGACACCCAAGGGGTAGAGGGCAACCTCAAGGATCTTTCAGAGCCAGACCGTGGCAAGCACCAACCCCAAGAGGTGGAGAAGATAGGTCACAGTCATTTAGAAAACAGACACAATGACTTCCCCCTACACCTGCCAAGCAAAGCTTTAATGGCAGCACCTTTGGGTGGAAAACTGGCATTATTCTCAAAAAATTGGCATATTGTTACAAAAGACAAATGGATTCTGGACATTATAGACAGAGGCTACAGGTTCCACTTTCACACCCTTCCAAAAATGAGAGGCATGCCAAACCTGCCACAAAATCAAAGGGCAGAGGCACAAAAACAAATTTCAACTCTCATGGACATGAAAGCGATTCATGAGGTATCTGCAAAAGAACAAGGTCAAGGGTTTTATTCCAGACTATTCCTGGTACCAAGGAAAGACAAAGATTGGAGACCTATCTTAGACCTATCCATCCTAAACACATATCTACAGGTGCCAAAATTCAAGATGCTCACATTACAGCAGCTTCTTCCCATGCTGGGCAACGAGTCTTGGCTGGTAACATTGGACCTCAAGGAGGCATACCTGCGTGTCCCTATCAGACAAGATTGCAGAAGATACCTCAGATTTCCTGCAGGTTCAACCCATTACCAATTCTCTGCATTGCCCTTTGGCTTATCTACTGCACCCAGAGTGTTTACAAAATGCTTGGCATCAGTAATCGCCTTCTGCAGACTACAAGGAATACAAATCTACCCATATCTGGACGACTGCCTGATCCAAGCGGACAGCAAGGACATACTACTGCAGCACCTGGCGTTTGTAATAAAACTGTTGAACTTCCTGGGATACACAGTCAACAAAAATAAATCAAAACTAATACCTTCTCAACTAATTTTCCTGGGTGCCAGCTTGAATACAACCACCCAGATGGCCTACCTCACTCCAGACAAACAATGGTAACTGTCTCAGTACTTCAGCAAAATGGCAACTTTCACCAGGCTAACTGCAAGGAAAGTCCTGCAGGCTCTAGGATTCATGGCATCTTGCATCCTACTAATCCCATGTGCAAAGCTGCATATGAGGAAATTTCAATGGTACCTAAAAAACTTATGGTCTCAACACAGCCACAGCTTGGAAACAATTATACCACTCATTCCATACCTTCAAAAGGAATTTTTGTGGTGGGCTCAAGCATGCCAAAGAAACACAGGTCTCCCTTTCTGTGTACCTCAAGCAACTCAAATCATCACAAGACGCCTCAGACTACGCCTGGGGAGCACACATGTCAGATCAGTGCATTCAGGGAAAATGGTCCCAAAAAGAGAAGCACCTACACATCAACCAGAAGGAAATGCTAGCCGTACAAAATGCTATTATGACCTTCAAAGACCTACTGCATCCAGGCCAGCTATTGATAAGGACAGACAACACCACAGTGATGTGGTACATAAACAAACAGGGTGGAACTCATTCATACCCCCTGTGCAGGCAAGCCATGACCCTATGGAACACAGCACTGGAATTGGAAATTCAACTACAGGCACAATTCCTGCCAGGGAAGGAAAACACACTGGCAGACAACCTAAGCAGAAATTTGACAGATCCACACGAATGAAAGTTGCATCCTCAAGTTTTCACAAAGATAACTCAGGCATGGGGACAGCCAGACATAGATCTCTTTGCTACCCACAGAAATTACCAGTTGAAAAAATTTTGTTCAAGGACCTATCATCCACAGGCCTGGAAAGTAGACGCACTTTCTTTCAATTGGACAACATTGACAGTCTATGCCTTCCCGCCTCTTCCTCTGCTACCCAAAGTTCTATTAAAAGCCAGAGCAGAGAGGCCGAAAATGATTCTCATTGCTCCAGACTGGCCAAGGCAACACCGGTATCCGCTCCTGAAGAGCCTGACACACTCCCCACCATGGATCCTACCGCTAGTCCCTATTCTGTTGTCCCAGCACAACTACAAAACCCTTCACAGCCAGCTCAAAACCCTAAATCTAGCTGCATGGAGAATTCCTTGATTTCCCAACAGGCTCTCCTCTCCAAGGAGGTGCAGGATGTCATGGAGGCCAGAAGACCTTCTACTAGAAAAGCCTACTCCGCCAAATGGAAACGATTTTGTGCCTGGAATCAAGATAAGGGCCAGAATCCTTGGGTAATAAATTTACCTCAAATTTTACAGTACCTAGCTGAGATGTTAAACAGTGGACTTTCCTTCTCCATCAAGATCCACGCTTCAGCCATTTCTGCACAATACAACACAGATCCTCCTTTATTCTCTCATCCTCTCTTAAGGCAGTTCCTCAGAGGGGCAAAGAATATAAAACCCCCAAGGAAACCACCAGTCCCTGCTTGGGACCTTCAACTTTGTATTGGAAAAGCTGACCCTTCCTCCCTTCAAGCCAGCTTCAACAGAACTACAATACTTGTCATGGAAAACAGCCTTTCTTCTGGCTGTCACCTCAGCACGCAGGGTTTCGGAGCTACAGGCCCTCATGGCTGTGCAACCATTCATCATTTTCCATCAGGACAGAGTTTCCTTACGAAACAACCCTACCTTTATGCCAAAGGTAGTATCCAGTGTAGCTTTGAATCAGACTATCCACTTACCTACCTTTTATCCTAATCCACAAAACAAAGGGGAAAGACTACTACATTCCTTGGACATTCACAGACAACTTCATTATTATTTGGGCAGGACAAAGCCATTCAGGAAATCCGAGCAGCTCTGTGTCCTATGCTACAGGTGCTCAAGGAAAGGCTATTTCCAAACAGACAATTTCAAAATGGATAGCCCACTGCATACGCTTTTGTTACTCATTTCATGGAAAAACTGTGCCTGCATGCATCAGACCCCACTCCACCAGGGCCACAGCTACCTCTGCAGCTTTCCTCAGGGGGGCCCTACCAAGGACATTTAGGAAGCAGCCACTTGGAGTTCAGTGCACACTTTCTCCAAGCACTATCACCTTCCACTATACTCAAAATCTAGAGCGAGTTTTGCCACAGCAGTCTTGCAGGGCATCCTCACTCCTCCTAGTTCCACTTAGTGCCTACCACCCCTAGTTAGCTTTGGGATTCTTCCCATCTGTAATGACTGCAGCTGTATGCACGATGAACATAGTACAGTTTTGTACCTACCATAAATGTAGATGTTCGAGTGCTCATACAGCTGCAGTCCAGGTCACCCCCCCCCCCCCGTCCCCTCTTAGGACAGGCCTTATGACAAACACCTTCTCATACAACCTATTTGGGGTATTCTCTTATGGTGTATTTGCTTGCAACTACTGTTTTTTGATTATTCTATATTGCATGTTTGCATAAATTTATGTTTTGCCTTCCTTCTGGGGGCACCTGACATCTGGGGCAAGAAAAACTGAAGAAAATGGCGTTGGCTGCCTCTTTTATACCCCTGCCGCACTGACGTCAGGGAAGAAGCGACGACAACTGACACCGGACCTAGACTTTGGAATTTGGCCGACCGAGGACCCGCCTGATGGCAGGATAACCCATCTGTAATGACTGCAGCTGTATGAGCACTCGAACATCTACATTTATGGTAGGTACAAAACTGTACTTTCTCTCATATATGTGTCAACTTATAAAGGCTGGACTTTCCTATTCATCAGTGAAAGTGCACCTCTCCGCATTATCAGCCTGTTTACCTCTAGATTTTCCCTTGTTAGCCAGGCTACATATGAAACCCTTCCTTAAAGGGGTCTTACACATCAGACCACCTAAGAAGCCTTTCCCTCCTCCATGGGACCTGAACTTCATCCTGGAAAAACTCACCCAGCTCCCTTTCGAACCGGCTAATACAGCCTCTCTACAGTTTTATACTTGGAAAACAGTACTGTTAGTGGCTATTACCTCTGCCAGAAGGGTTTCCGAGCTACCAGCCTTAATGGCATGCTCACCTTACATCACTTTTCATGGGGACAGGGTCACACTGAGAACTAACTTTTCCTTTATGCCCAAGGTAGTAAATGACATATCTCTAAATCAGTCCATTCACCTACCCAATTTTTTCCCCTCTCCCACTAACCAAGGAGAAAGGCTACTCCACTACCTAGATGTCCACAGGCAACTGAGATTTTACCTGGGCAAGACTAAAGACATTAGGAAATCCAAACAACCCCAGGGCATTGGGCAAGGCAGTCACCAAACAGACCATTGCATCCTGGATTAGAAAGGCAATCCGTTTCTGCTACTCACACCATAGAAAAACCCCTCCAGTTGGAGTTGAGACGCACTCCACAAGAGCAGTGGCCACTTCTAAGGCCTTCCAAAAAGGCATGGACACCGCTTCCATTATGGAAGCAGCTACATAGTCCATTATCCACAGTTTCTCCAAACATTACAAAGTGGACCAAATCTCCAAAGCATGTGCAGGATTTGCCAGGGCAATCCTACAAGGCTTTGTGGAATCATCTGCATCTGCCACCCTTTCATCAAACTAAGATTACTGCAACACAGGTATAGAAGGACATAGAATAGTTGTGTAAAATCTTACCATAACCATAGATGTTCTTCTCTTCCATGTTGCAGTATTCCTTCTCACCCACCATTCCCCCTCACTGACTCTGCCAGTCTAACTGCTCCCTGATGCCCCTCTCCATTACAGAACAGACCCAGGGCCTTATACATGTCACCTTTGGCAGCCTATCCTGTGGGGCCATCTAGTTTGCCTGCTTAGCTTCAAGTTCTGAGGATTGTGCATGCAGGCGTCACATTTAAGGTCCCTGGTTTATGGCCCTACGTGTGACGTCCCACGCAGCTGCAACAGCCAAGCTGAAGCTTTTGTATAGGAGCCAATGTGCGAGTCGCCTGAAGGCAGGAAATCTCACACCAAGAATACTGCAACATGGAAGAATACATTTATGTTTATGGTAAGATTTTACACAACTATTCTTTCTGCCAAGAATACTATTCCTTCTGACAAGGATTACAGAGCTCTGGACAGATGGGGTAAAAAAGTATACACCTCTGCAGCCTTAGCTGTCAGAGCACTCAGCTGTCAGTTCCATGTATTAAAATATCAGCAACACACTTTGGAACTGTTAAAACAAAAGATTTCAACCTTTCCTGACTGTGGCAATTCAGAAGAGTTAGCAGATTTACTGTACTCTACTTGTCAAGTGGCCAAATACTTATTACACTGTGGATATGATGCCCTAGAAGTCTCAAGCAGGGCAGCAGTGTCAGGATCTGTCATTAGGAGACATGCATGGTTGAAGGAACAACCTCTCCCTGATCATGTCAAATCTAAATTAATTGATGCACCCCTGGATAAGGACCACTTGTTTGGAGTAAAAGCAGAACAGGTGCTTAAAAAGATGGAAGACAAAGCAAAATCTATGCAAGCAGTAAAAGATTTCTTTCAGGTTCAACCTCCCAGGTTCATCAGGAACTTTCTCTCTAAGCACTGGGACTTCCCTGCACCTAGCAGACAGGGCCAGGGTAAGCCCCGCAGGGACACCCAGATCCCTATCCCAGGGGCAGCAGAGAACCAAACAGTGGACCACTTCCACCCCAAAGGCAGGGAGTTCTAAGCCATCCTTCTATGGCAAAAGCTGTCAATGACACCTCCTCCCCTCTCTGCCCTCCTTTCACTCAGCAAAAGCTAGGAGGAAGGCTCCCCCTCTGCAAAGAAAATTGGCTTGCTGTAACAAAGGATCAGTGGGTCTTAAAGTTCATTTTTCAGGGATGCATATTCTCTTTCAACAAACTCCCAATTCCAAGAGGGTAGCCAGACTTGCCTCCAAATCAGTGGGCAGAGGCTTTGAAACGGGTCCAAACTCTCATGTCCCAGAGGGGCGGTAGAACCTGTCCCCTCAGATCAAGCAGGCAAGGGCTTTTATTCCAGACTATTCCTTGTTCCCAGAAAAGAGGGCACTTGGCACCCCATCCTGGATATGTCCATTCTGAACACCTCCCTGGTGGTCCCCAAATTCAAAATGCTAACTTTGCATCAGCTGCTGCCTGTGCTGACAAAAAATGCTTGGCTACTGACCCTAGATCTAAAAGATGCCTACCTCTACATCTCCATAAGGGAATCCTGCAGGAAATTCCTGCGCTTCAGAGCAGGCTCAACACTTTTAGTTTTGTGCGCTACCTTTTGGCTTATCTACTGCACCCAGAGAATTCACCAAATGCTTAGCCTTGGCCATAGCATTTTGCAGACAGAGAAATATACAGATTTACCCTTGTTTGGACGACTGCATCATGCAGGCAGAGTGCAAAGAAAAGCTGCTCCAGGACCTTCTCTTAGTCAAAGCACTCCTAACTTCTCTAGGGTTCAGCATCAACGAGAAGAAATCAAAGCAAACACCGTCTAGGAAGATCATTTTCTTGGGAGCTCTGCTGGACACAGCATACCAAATGGCCTTCCTATCCCCAGAAAAGCAGAGCTTACTGCCCCTCTACTTCACCCAGCTGGCTTCCAGAAGTCGTATCACTGCAAGGAAGATCCTGCAAGCCTTGGGGTACATGGCACCTTGCATCCTTCTAATTCCTCTGGCCAGGCTTCACATGAGGAAACTTGGTAAGGCTTCACATGAGGAAACATCAGTGGTATCTAAAGAACCTGTGGTGTCAGCACTCTCTCCCTCTGTTCCCCCTATATATGGGCCGAGTTTCTCTGGTGGGCAGGGGCCTGTGCCAAGAACAAGGGTCTTCCCTTCCTTCCGGACATACCATCACCACCGACGCCTCAGACATTGCTTGGGACACTCACCTAGCAGGCAGGTGCATCCAAGGTCCTTGGGATGCATAGCACCTTCCCTTACACATCAATCAGTAGGAAATGATGGCAGTACAAAAAGCTCTAACATCCTTCAAACCCCATCTCAGGCCAGGGGTTCTCCTTATCAAAGCAGACAACACCACAGTAATGTGGTATATCAACAAACAGGGAGAGACCCAGTCTTACCGTCTGTGTAGGCTAGCCATGAACCTCTGGCTGACTGTCTCCTCCATGGGATTACACCTAATTGCTCAATACCTACCAGGGATCAACAACACCCTGGCAGACCACCTAAGCTGAAAATTACTGGACCCCCACGAATGGCAGCTCCACAGAAAAATATTTTTGCAAATCATTCAGGAGTGGGGAACTCAGAGGTGGATCTCTTTGCTTTGCATCTCACCCACCAGCTGAAAAAATTCTGTACCAGGGAGCATCACCAGCTAGCGTGGAAGGTGGATGCCTTGACCTTTCCCTGGAACTCCCTCTTTGTGTACGCATTCCCTACTCTGCCTCTGATTCCCAAGGTACTGACCAAGATAAGGGAGGAGAGATCAAGTGCCATCCTCATTGCCCCAGACCGCATTGGTACCCCTTACTGTACAGCCTGAAATTGCAGCCTCCCAGGCAGCTTCCCCTGATATCAGATCTCTTGACCCAGGAGGGAATGCTGCACCCAGATTTGCAGACTTTCAAACTGCCAGCATGGCTAATACTTTAAAAGCAAACAAAAGGGGGCCCTGTTAAGCAAGCAGGTCCTAGGCATTATCACAGATCCCAGGAGACCCAGCACCAGAAAAACGCACGGAAATGGAAAAGATTCTGTGCCTGGAGCCAGTCCAGTGGGGGCAGTAACTCTCAACCTTCCATCCCTCTTATGCTGGACTACCTAGCCGAGTTACTCGATACTGGCTTCTCCTTCTCTTCTATTAAAATCCATGCCTCAGCCATTTCAGCTCATTTAGATACAGACCAGCCCCTCTTCTCACATCCTTTGATTAAACAATTCCTCTGAGGGACTTCTAATATCAGACAGCCCAGAAGGCCACCCATGCCAGCCTGGGACCTGAATTATGTTTTAGAAAAGCTAACCTTACCACCATTCGAATGTGCTGCTTCAGTAGAATTGAGATATACTTCTCCTGGAAGACTGTTTACTTACTAGCCGCCACCTCAGCCAGAAGGGTTTCATAACTTCAGGCACTCATGGCCGTTGAGCCAGTCATCATTTTCCATGCAAACAGGATCTCCCTGTGGACTAACCTCTGCTTTATGCCCAAGGTGGTATTTGATGTGACCCTCAACCAGGTCATACATCTACCCACCTTCTTTCCTAACCCTCAAAACATGGGGGAAAGATTTCTGCACTCACTAGATTTGCACAGACAGCTCAGATGCTACCTGGACCGTAAAACAGACCAGCTTCTTGTCAGCTTTGCTCCAGGGGCAGAGGGGAAACCCATTTCTAAGCAATCCATTTCCAAACGGCTATCACACTGTATCCATTTCTGCTACAAACTACAGGGGAAACCACCCCTTAAGTCTATTCTTACCCATTCCACTAGGGCAGCCTCCACTTCCACAGCATTCCTCAGAGGAGTTCCCACCAGGGATGTCTTGGAAGCTGCCACCTGGACCTCTGCCACATACCTTTACAAAGCATTACCACCTACCTCTTTTCTCTAAGACTAGGGCAGGGTTTGCCTCTGCAGTTCTGCAGGGCATGCTGACCCCATGACTACGTCTCTAACTAATCCTTCCACCCCTCTCCTCAGCTTTGGGAATCCTCCCACAGATGATGACCGTAACAGTGAAGCACAAAGAACATAGTACATTTGTGTAAACTTACCGTAAATGTAGATGTTGAGTGTATTCACTGTTTCAGTCTTGGTTTCCCCTTCCTCCTTCCCCCTTATGTTCTCTTCCTTAGGGGGACATAAGCTTCTCATGGTGGCTTTTGGCCACCAGGACCACTCTATGATATTTCCTTGTGCTTTTGACAGGTTAGGGCAAGAAAAAGTGATGTAATGGCGTCGGCTGCCTTGCTTTATAGCACTGACAACCTGACATCAGACTACGGGCGACAGCAGCCAATGCAGAAAAACATTGACTCTGGTATTCGGGCTGGCTGAGGGCTACCACAGCAGGGATAACCCACAGGTGATGACTGCAACAGTGAATACACTCTTAACATCTACATTTATGATACGTGTACACAACTGTACTTTGAGTGACCTCCTCTCACTTTCAGTTCTTTGCCTTGTCCTTGGGCTTTCCACTGCACCCAGAGTTTTCACCAGATGTCTGGCACCAGTGATTGCCTTCTGCAGGACACACGGGATCCAGATATACCCGTACTTGAATGACGTGCTCATTCCGGCAGACTGCAAGCAGTCCCACCTGCTACAGTTACACAAACCCATTGTGCTAGAATCCCTAGGGTTTCAGATCAGTTACCCAAAATCTCAACTGGGCCCTACACAAGACAGTCTTCCTGGGGTGCAGGATTCGAACATCCATCATGAAAGCCTACCTTTCACCTCAAATGGTGGAAAGCTTGACACATTGTCTGCTTTTGGTTCTTCACACCAAAGAAATTGACCGTAAGGCAGTACCTCAGGCTCCTGGGCTACATAGCTTCCACTGTACCTGTGCTGCTTTAGCATGACTTCACATGAGGAAACTCAGTGGTACCTCAGGTCTGTTTCGACGCAGCATTCTCACCCTGTAGAGAGTACAGGGTGCCCCTTCTGCCCTGTCTCGTGTAACAGATACATTGGTGGCTGAATCAAGTGAAGCTCAACCCGGGTCTTTCAGTCCAACCCTCTCAACCAAAATAGATTATGTAAACAGACGCCTCAGACCTTGTTTGGGGAATGACTCTGGAACACCTAAAAGTGCAGTGGAGTGTAGCCAGTACCACACAGGAAAGAGTACATCAGTGTGAGGAAAATGAGGGCAACACTACTGGCCTTGCGGCCCTTTCAACCCAAACTTCAACAAGGACCCCTGAAGCTTTTTACAGACATTACCATAGTGCTGTGCTATCTCAACAAGCAAGGGGGAACCAAATCTTACTTGATTTGCAGGCTAGCTCTCCTGTTGTGGGAACTGGCCACCAGTTAGGAAGTTACTTTACAGGCGGTATTCATGCCTTCCCGACAAAATTCTCGGCATATTCCCTCAGTAGGTCCATGACTATGATCTACAAATGGATGCTACACAGGGATGGCTTCCTGGGCCTGGTCCACTGATGGAGTACACCTCAAATAGACCTGTTTGCCTCCCCCCTTCAGCAGGCAACTTCCCTCCTTCTGCACCAGACTGCCAGAACCACTGGCGATGGCAACATATGCCATTTCAGTTTCATGGAAGGAGATGTTTCTATATGCATTTCCCCTTGTTCAGAAGGTTCTGCTGAAGATCCAGCAGGACAGACCAAAAGTCTTCTGGTGACTCCCTGACAGCATTGGTTCCCCCTCCTAATGCAGATGTTCGTTTTTCACTGTTGCAGTCATTACATTTGGGTAATCCTTCTGGCAGGTTACCCTCAGTCGGCCTGAATTCCAAAGTCCTGGGTCCTGTGTCGGCTGCTGTCGCCCCTTCCCTGACATCAGGTCGTCAGGGGTATAAAAGAAGCAGCCGACACAATTTTCTTTAGTCTTTCTTGCCGCGCGGTGCCCGAAGCAGAAGCAGCTCGCAAGTGCCTGTCGGCCGACTCCTGAGATTTACGTGTTTGAGTTTCAGATCCGAAGTATTCAATAAAGCGAAGTACCCCGTTGGGGAAACTTTTTTCTTGCTCCAGACCAATGTCAGAAAAAATTAATTATTGTATTTCTTGTGGAAAGCAAATACCTCATAAGGGCATTCATTCTTACTGTATTCCTTGCCTAGGCCCTGATCGCAACGTTTCTGGTTGTTAGCTTTGTGCTAGATTTAACCAACGCACTATTAAGCGTTAATATGATTTTGCTTTAAACTATTTTGGACGCCGGTTTAATTATCTAGAAATGTTGTCGGATAGCCGTCCAACTACCGGAATTTAAAAAAAAAAAAAAAAAAATGCAAAGAAAATGAGAGAGAGAGATAACTGAGGCCCAAAACCGACGACGAAGCTTCTCCTAAGCCAGTTGCCGGCTCGCTGGTTCTCAGTGAGGCGCTTTCACAGCCCCTGACTCCTGCTACTTTAGAGTCGCAGGCCGCTACCGACTCCCATGTGGAGTCAGCCATGCCGCTGGAAACTCAAGGTATTGGAGCCTCAGATACTATTCCTTCAGATGGGTCCGGAGCTGCTGAGCAGGCACCGGCTTCTGAGGGTGTATTCAGACCTAAACATCTTTACATTAAACCGACTTCAGCTTCAAAGGCAAAGACTAAAGCACCTTCTAAAGCAAAGAAACAAACTCAAGAGCCACGTGGACAGGTCTCTATGCCCAAAAAACAGATGCTCAAAATGGCCTAAGACTTAATTACCTTGATCAGGGGTTCCCGTCCCCCTCCTGATAAGAGGCCTAGGCAAGAGACCGACTATGAATCTTCAGATCAGGTTTCTATTTCTTCTGATCAGGAATATTCTCTTCCCCCTATGAGGATTCTGATGCTAAAGAATCTATACCTTCAGCTTCTCCTCCAGAGGACTACTCTTTTGGGGAAACCTTGCATACCATGAGGGAGCATTTCCACTGGGAGAGCCAAGATTTTTCAGAATCTAAAAAGAGGCTCAGGGATTTCCTGTTACTACCTCAACACAGGCCATTAGCCATCCCACCTGTGGCTAGACATTGTAGATGATGTGTTTTCGGAGTCTAGTCTTACCCCTGACTCCTTACCTCCAGCTCCTGTTAAGCCTGACATATATTACAGGGGTCCTGACTCTCATAAATTCCTTTTTAAAAACCCTGCTGCCGACCCATAAACTATTTCACAGGGTCCCAAGGGTGTTAAGGCTTCCGCTGCAAAAAACCCTACCCCCTCTGACAGAGATTCTAGGGCACTGGCTAGATGGGCAAAAAAGGTTTACACATCTGCTACCTTGGCTATAAGGGCCTTAGACTGTCAGTTTCATATGCTCAAATAGCAACATGTCATGGCATTGCTTAAACAGAAAATGTTGTTAAACTCTGAATGTGCAGAAAACAAGGAAATGCAGGATTTATTGCATGCAGCTGAACAAGCTGGAAAGCATACTTTGCAATGTGGTTTTGATTCTTTGGAGGCCTCCTGCAGGGCCGCAGTTACGGGTTCTGTAATTAGGAGTCATGCTTGGTTAAAGGAACAAAATCTGCCTGATCATGTCAAAGTTAAATTATTAGATGCACCTTTACAGCATGATACTTTGGTGTTAAGGCAGAAGAGGTGTTAAAGAAAATGGAGGATAAAGCTAAATCTATGCAAACTGTCAAAGATTATTTTACAAGTACAGCCACCTAGGTTTAGTAGACACTGGCCTACAAAGAATTGGTCCTTTCCAGTGTCAGACAGACCTCAAAGGGGCAGATCCATATGCCCTAGAGGCAGATCCCAGGCGCAAGGTTCATACAGGTCAAAGCAATGGGGTGCTTCTACCTCCAAAGTTGGAGAAGACAAATCACAACCATACAGGAAACAGTCCCAATGACTTCCCCCTGCCTGCACCAAGCACTTATCTCCTGGCAGCACCCTTAGGGTGAAAATTAGCACTTTTTTCTCAAAATTGGCACATTATAACCCAGGACAAGTGGGTTCTAAATATCATGTCACAAGGCTACAAGTTCCATTTCCATACCCTGCCAAAGGGAAATGGCTGGCCAGATCTGCCAAAAAATCAATGGGTAGAGGCGCAAAAACAAGTCTCATCCCTCATGGACATGGGGGCCATTCAACAAGTACCAGAGCAAAAGCAGGGACAAGGATTTTACTCAAGACTGTTCTTGGTACCCAGAAAGGACAAGGCCTGGTGACCAATACTGGACCTATCTATTCTGAACACATTCCTGGATATACCAAAATTCAAGATGTTGACTTTGCAGCAGCTTCTGCCCATGCTGGGCAAGAACGCTTGGCTTGTGACTTTAGACCTAAAAGAGGCATACCTGCATGTCCCAATCAGAGAGTTATGCAGAAGATACCTCAGATTCAAGGCAGGCTCAATGCATTACCAATTCTCTGCACTGCCCTTTGGTTTATCTACTGCGCCCAGGGTCTTTACAAAGTGCCTGGCACCAGTAATTGCATTCCGCAGACCGAGAAATAGAAATATATCCTTACTTGGACAACTGTCTAATTCAAGCAGAGAACAAGGACATTCTTCTACAGCATCTGGTGTTTGTGAAAAGACTTCTAGCATGCCTAGGGTACACAGTCAATGAAAAGAAATCAAAACTAGTACCCTCTCAAGAGATAATATTCGTGGGTGCAAGCTTAAATACAACTGCCCAGATGGCTTATCTCACGCCAGAAAAACAAATGCAACTGACTACCTATTTCAAAATGTTGGCAACAAAGGCCCAGTTAACTGCAAGAAATATTCTGCAGGCTTTGGGCTTCATGGCATCCTGCATCCTACTAATTCCATATGCAAGACTGCATCTGAGGAAACTTCAGTGGTACCTAAAAAGTGTTTGGACTCAACATTGCCACAGCCTGGAAACAATGATTACTCTCATTCCCTGCCTGCAACAGGAGTTTCGATGGTGGGCAAAGGCTTGTCACCAAAACAAGGGACAGCCCTTCACATTACCCCCAGCCAGGCAGACACTAACAACGGATGCATCAGATTATGCCTGGGGGGCCCATATGGCAGGAAGATGCATTCAGGACACAAGGTCCTCAAACCAAATGCATCTACATATCAATCAAAAAGAGATGCTAGCTGTTCAAAATTCCCTGACGGCCTTCAAGGACCTACTTCATCCGGGACAACTACTGATAAAGACAGACAACACCACGGTCATGTGGTATATAAACTAGCAGGGGGGCACACATTCTTACCCCCTTTGCGCAGACTAGCCATGACTTTGTGGGACACAGCATTGACTTACCAAGTACATCTGCAGGCACAATTCCTGCCAGGCAGGGAAAATACTCTGACAGATGAACTAAGCAGAAACCTCATGGATCCCCCATGAGTGGCAGCTGGATCCACAAGTCTTCAGCATGATAACAAGGAAATGGGGATGCCCGGACATAGATCTATTTGCCTCCCCTCACAACTACCAACTAAAAAGATTCTGCGCAAGGACTTATCACAGACAAGCATGGAAAGTGGACGCCCTATCTTTCAGCTGGAAAAACCTATCAGTATATGCCTTTCCCCCATTGCCTCTCCTCCCCAAGGTACTCCTAAAGGTCAAACAGGAGAAGCCAAAGATGATACTGATTGCCGCAGACTGGCCCCGCCAGTACTGGTATCCAATCCTAAGGAACTTGTCTCAATGCACAGCTTGGACCTTACCTCTAATACCGCATCTACTGTCCCAGCAAAACAATCAGATCCTGCACAGCCAACTCAGAACTTTAAACCTGGCAGCATGGCGGATAATGTAGTCATATAAAACACTCCTCTCAGTAAAGCTGTGATGGATGTCATTTTGGAAGCCAGAAGGCCTAGTACTAGAAAATCTTACGCTGGAAAATGGAAGAGATTCTGTGCTTGGAACCAGGCACAAGGAACCGATACAGCTGTGCCAAATATTCCTCAGATTTTGCAATACTTAACTGAGATGCTGGATAAAGGCCTATCTTTTTCATCTATTAAAATTTATGCCTCTGCCATTTCGGCTCATTACAATACAGAGCCCCCAATCTTTCCTCATCCCTTATTAAAGCAGTACCTCAGAGGAGCCAAAAATTTAAGGCCTCCAAGGAGATCACCAATGCCTGCATGGGACCTCAACTGTGTCTTGGAAAAACTCACCCTGCCTCCTTTTGAGTCAGCTGCTACTGCTGATATAAAGTTTTTATCTTGGAAAACAGCTCTGCTCCTAGCAATAACTTCTGCAAGACGAGTTTCAGCGCTACAGGCACTCATGGCTGTGGAACCTTTTATCATTTTTTATCTAGACAGGGTCGCTCTGAGGACAAACCCAACATTTATGCCTAAGGTGGTGTCCAGTGTGGCTCTTAACCAAACTATTCATCTGCCAACTTTTGATCCAAATCCACAGAACAAGGGGGAGAGAATTCTGCATTCTTTGGATGTACACAGACAGCTTAGATTCTACTTGGACAGAACCAAAGTTTTCAGAAAGACAGAGCAATTACTAGTGACATACGCTGCAGGATCACAAGGAAAGGCTATTTCAAAGCAGACAATTTCAAAGTGGATAGGCCACTGCATTAGTTTCTGCTATTTACACCATGGCAAGCTAGTGCCTAAGGGCATTAGGCCACATTCAACCAGAGCTGCAGCCACTTCAGCAGCCTTTCTCAGGGGAGTACCAACCAAGGACATTTTAAAGGCTGCTACTTGGAGTTCTGTGCACACATTTACAAAGCACTATCATATGCCACCCTACTCTAAATCCAGGGCAGGCTTTGCCACTGTAGATGTTCATCGTGCATACAGCTGCAGTAATCACAGATGGGTTTTCAGCCGTCAGGCAGTCCCTCGGTCGGCCGAATTCCAAAGTCTTGGTCTGGCGTCGGTTGTCGTCGCTTACTCTTCTGACGTCAGGAAGGCCAGAGTATATAAGACACAGCCGACGCCATGTTCTTCAGTCTTTTTTGCCGCGCGGTGCCCGAAGCAGAAGCAGTTCGCAAGTGCCGGTCGGCCAGCTCCTGATTTACGAAAATATTTGGAACCGAAGTCTTCATTAAAGCTAAGTACCCCGTTGGGGAAACTTTTCTTGCCTCAGACCGATGTCAGAAAAAGTTAATTGTATTTCTTGTGGGAAGCAAATACCGCATAAGGATTTCCATTCCCTTTGCATACCTTGTTTGGGCCCAGACCACGACGTCTCGGGCTGTCGCTTTTGCGCTACCTTCAATAAACGCACTATCAAGCGTCGGGTGGAGTTCGCCCAACACTTTTTTGGTAGAGCCTTTGACTATAAAATGTCGTCGGACACTCCGACTACCGTTTTATCCAAAAAACGCAAGGAAAAGGACCGACACGCGAGGCCCGCGGTCTCCACCGACACCACGCCGAAACAGGCTACACGTGGTCCGGTTCTCAGCGAGACGCCTTTGCAGTCCCTGACTACCGACGACACTCCTTTGGCGGTGTCCTCTGTACCCGAGACCGCTGGGTCATCGGCCCTTTCCCAGACTACAACCGAAGCCCCGGCTTATGTCGAGCCTACTAATGTGGACAGATCCACCTCCACCCATGGTGTATTTAGGCCTTCATCTTCTTTTTCTATTAAGGCCTTTACTAAATCCAAAGCAGCCAGGCATCACACTAGGCCTGCTGCTCAAGGCCCATCTCCTGCACCCATGCCTAAGAAACAGATGCTTAAAATGGCTGAGGATCTAATAACTCTCATCAGAGGTTCTCAACCCCCTCCTGACAAGAGACCCAGAGTGTAGGAAGAATCCCCCTCTTCTGATCAGGGATCCATTTTATCAGAGCATTCTGATGCAGAGGAACACTCTTACTCACCTTTTGAGGATTCGGATGCAGAACAGTCCATTCCTTCTGTATCCCCCCCCTGAGGATTTCTCTTTTGGGGAAACTTTGCACACCTTGAGGGAACACTTCCATTGGGAAGGCCAAGACTTTTCAGATTCCAAGAAAAGACTTGGGGAATTTCTTTGGTTACCTCAGCACAGACCTCTGGCTATACCCCCTGTTTTGGAGGTACTGGATGATGTCTATTCAGAGGCTTGTCTTAATCCTGATTCTCTGCCTCCTGCACCAGTAAAGCCTGATAGATATTACAGAGTACCCAGTTCTCACCAATTTCTTTACAAAGGCCATAATGCTGACCCTGAAACCATTTCACAAGGCCCTAAGGGATTAAAGGCCTCCACTGCCAAGAATCCACTTCCTGCAGAAAGGGAATCTAGATCTCTAGAAAGGTGGGGTAAGAAGGTATATACCTCGGCCACCCTAGCCATGAGGGCCTTAAACTGCCAGTTTCATATGATTAAATATCAACAGTTGCTGTTATCACAATTAAAAAACAAAATGTCTCAACCTGAACAACCAGATTTAAAAGAGTTACAGGATATGATGCATAGTGCGGAACAAGTGGGTAAACACACCTTACAATGTGGTTATGATGCCCTAGAGGCCTCCAGTAGAGCGGCTGCTACAGGATCAGTCATTCGCAGACATGCCTGGCTTAGGGAACAAAATTTGCCTGATCATGTGAAAGCTAAACTTCTTGATGCTCCTTTACTAAAGGATGTACTTTTTGGTACTAATGCTGAGGATATACTACGAAAAATGGAAGAAAAAGCCAAATCTATGCAAACTGTCAAAGCTTTCTTACAGGTCCAGCCACCACGATTTAGCAGGAATTGGCCTTCAAAAAACTGGTCTTTTCCAGCCACTGACAAGCCCCAAAGAGGTAGATACAGGCGCACAAGGGGCAGAGGGCAGTCACAAGGATCATATAGAGGCAGACAATGGCAATCTCCAGCACCAAGAGGTGGTGAAGACAGTGCACAACAATACAGGAAGCAAACCCAATGACTCCCTCATTTCCATGCCAAGCAAGTCTCAGCTGGCAGCACCTTTGGGAGGAAACTAGCATTATTTGCAAACAATTGGCATATTGTCACAACAGACAAATGGATTCTGGACATTATAAACAGAGGCTACAAATTTCAATTTCACACTCTTCCAAAAATGAGAGGCATGCCAAACCTACCACAAAATCAAAGGGTAGAGTCACAACTGCAAATTTCAAAGCTCCTAAACATGAGAGCTATACAAAAGGTACCTACGCACCAACAAGGTCAAGGTTTTTATTCAAGACTCTTCCTGGTACCAAGAAAAGGAACCGACTGGAGACCCATTCTGGACTTATCCATCCTAAACACATTTCTACTCGTACCAAAATTCAAGATGCTCACATTACAGCAACTTCTTCCCATGCTGGGCAAGGAGTTTTGGCTGGTAACATTGGACCTCAAGGAGGCATACCTGCATGTCCCAATCGGACAAAGCTGCAGAAGATACCTCAGATTTCTTGCAGGTTCAATCCACTATCAATTTTCTGCATTGCCCTTTGGCTTATCTACTGCCCAGAGTATTCACAAAGTGCCTGGCATCAGTGATTGCCTATTGCAGACTTCAAGGGATACAAATTTACCCTTATCTGGACGACTGCCTGATCCAAGCAGACAGCAAACAAATACTACTGGAACATCTGGCATATGTGACACGGTTACTGCTTTCTCTGGGATACACCATCAACAAGGAGAAATCAAGGCTAACACCATCTCAGAAAATAACCTTCCTGGGTGCCAGCTTGGACACAAACACCCAGATGGCATACCTTACGTCAGAAAAACAAGGGCAATTATCTCAGTACTACAAAACACTAGCAAAAAGTACCAGGCTTACTGCAAGGAAAATCCTGCAGGCTCTGGGATTCATGGCATCTTGCATTCTTCTAATCCCATGTACAAAGCTGCATATGAGGAAACTTCAATGGTACCTAAAAAATCTATGGTCTCAACACAGTCACAGCTTGGAAGCAATTATACCAATAATTCCATGTCTGCAAAAGGAATTTCTATGGTTGGCCCAAGCATGTCAAGTAAACACAGGCCTTCCATTCTGCAAGCCTCAAGCAAAACAAGTCATAACCACAGACGCCTCAGATTACGCCTGGGGGGCGCACATGAAGGACAGGTGCATTCAGGGCAGATGGTCCCAAAAGGAAAAGCACCTTCACATCAATCAAAAAGAAATGCTAGCAGTAATAAATGCAATTACAGCTTTCAAGGACTTCCTGCATCCAGGACAATTACTGATAAGAACAGACAACACCACAGTAATGTGGTACATAAACAAACAAGGAGGAACACACTCATACCCCTTGTGCAGACTAGCCATGACTCTTTGGAACTTGGCTCTGGAAAGACAAATCGAACTTGCACAGTACTTGCCAGGACTGGAAAACACACTGGCAGACACTCTGAGCAGGAATATGACAGATCCACACGAATGGAAGCTGCATCCACAGGTGTTTATGGAGATAATCCAAGCGTGGGGGAGGCCAGACATAGATCTTTTTGCCTCCCACAGGAACCATCAATTGAAAAAGTTTTGTTCAAGGACCTTCCATCCAAAGGCCTGGAAAGTGGATGCCCTTTCATTCAGTTGGGCAACTTGGACAGTTTATGCATTCCCACCTCTGCCTCTTCTGCCCAAGGTGCTTTTGCAAGCAAGAACAGACAAACCGAGGATGATACTGATTGCTCCAGACTGGCCAAGGCAACAGTGGTATCCACTCCTGAGGAGCCTAACACATACTCCTCCCTGGTCCCTGCCTCTAATACCTCTTCTGCTGACGCAGAACAGCTACAAAACCCTTCACAGTCAGCTGAAAACACTCAACCTCGCTGCGTGGAAAATTCCTTAACACCACATCAGACTCTACTCTCCAAGGAGGTGCAGGATGTCATTTTGGAGGCCAGAAGACCATCTACAAGAAAAGCTTACTCCGCAGAATGGAAGCGGTTTTGCTGCTGGAATGAGAAAAGAAGACAGGACCCTAGAAAATTGAACTTGCCTCAGGTTTTACAGTACCTAACTGAACTGCTGAACAGTGGACTTTCATTTTCTTCCATTAAAATACACGCCTCAGCCATTTCTGCAGAATTCAACACGGATCCTCCTTTATTCTCTCACCCTCTTACGGCAGTTCCTCAGAGGGGCTAAGAATATAAGACCTCCAAGGAAGCAACCAATACCAGCCTGGGACCTTAATTACATACTAGAAAAATTAACATTGCCTCCCTTTGAACCTGCTGCCTCAACAGATCTGCAATATTTGTCCTGGAAAACAGCTTTCCTTCTGGCCATCACTTCAGCTCGTAGGGTTTCTGAACTACAGGCCCTCATGACGGTGCAGCCCTTCCTCATCTTCCATCAGGATAGGGTTTCCCTTACTAATCCATCTTTTATGCCAAAGTGGTATCCAGGGTAGCCTTAAACCAAGCCATACACCTGCCTACCTTTTATCCTAACCCTCAAAACAAAGGGGAAAGGCTGCTTCACTCTTTAGACATCCATAGGCAGCTACGTTACTATTTGGACAGAACAAAGTCCTTCAGGAAATCAGAACAACTTTTTGTGTCCTATGCCGAGGGGCTCAAGGAAACCAGTTACCAAACAGACCATTTCCAAGTGGATTGGCCACTGCATACGATTTTGTTACTCCTATCATGGGAAATCTGTCCCTATTGGTATCAGATCTCACTCCACCAGGGCCACAGCCACCTCTACAGCCTTCCTCAGAGGTGTGCCTACTAAGGATATTTTGGAGGCAGCCACTTGGAGTTCTGTACATACCTTCACAAAACACTACCACCTGCCCTTATACTCCAGAACAAGAGCAGGCTTCGCCACTGCTGTTTTGCAGGGCATTCTGGCTCAACCCAGTTCCTCATAGTACCTACCACCCTATGCATAGCTTTGGGACTCTACCCATCTGTGATTACTGCAGCTGTATACACGATGAACATAGTACAGTTTTGTACCTACCATAAATGTAGATGTTCAAGTGCTAATAAAGCTGCAGTACAGGTTTCCCTCCCTCCTTCCCCTCTTGGTTAGGGCATGGGGCCTAACAACTTCTTCATACCTCCTGTCTGGGTTATCCTGTTATGTTTTATTTGCTTGCTTACACTGATTTTGCATTACATTGCATTGCTTGCATATGTGGATAAGCTTTACTTATGTATTGCCTTCCTTTTGGGGGCACCTGACATCTGGGGCAAGAAAGACTGAAGAACATGGCGTCGGCTGTGTCTTATATACTCTGGCCTTCCTGACGTCAGAAGAGTAAGCGACGACAACCGACGCCGGACCAAGACTTTGGAATTCGGCCGACCGAGGGACCGCCTGACGGCTGAAAACCCATCTGTGATTACTGCAGCTGTATTAGCACTCTAACATCTACATTTATGGTAGGTACAAAACTGTACTTTCTGCAGGGCCTCATAGCCGCTCCTAATGCTGTTTAGCTCCAGCCTCCCAACCACAGCTTTGGGACTCTACCCAAATGTAATGACTGCAACAGTGAAACACGAACGTAGTACAGTTGTGTAGACTTACCATAAATGTAGATGTTCCAGTGTATTCACTGTTGCAGTCCAGGTTACCCACCTGCCATCCCCCTTTTCTTCTGATGGAACCTATCTTTCCTTCTCTGATTTATACAACCTGTGTGGTGTATTTGCTTGTAGATGAAGGTAAAGTTTATATTGGTGCATGTATTTCTATACATATAAATTTTGGCTACCTTTTTAGGGGCCACCTGACATCTGGGGCAAGAAAAACTAAAGAAAGTGGCGTTGGCTGCTTCTTTTATACGCCTGACGACCTGACGTCAGGGAAGGGGTGACAGCAGCCGACGCAGGACCCAGGACTTTGGAATTCTGGCCGACTGAGGGCAACCTGCCAGCAGGATTACCCAAATGTAATGACTGCAACAATGAATACACTCTAACATCTACATTTATGGTAAGTGTACACAACTGTACTTTTTCCAAGAGCTGTCACCAGAAGTTACCCCTCAGGGTGGATCTTCTCACGCAGGACAAGGGAACTCAAATCCACCCACAGTGGTAATCTCTTCATCTCACTCTGTGGGTGATAGGATTCTGATCCCTTTCAGACACCTTTACAACGGGGGTGTACTCACTGTCCTGCAGGAGGACAGGAAACCCAATATCAGGAGATCTTGCATATCTAAGTGGAAAAGATTCTCCATATGGCGTCTCAAAAGGGAGTTGGACACGATGCAAAGCAAGACTGCTCTAGTACTGTCTTACCTCTGTAAACATCTGCAGACAGGGTTAGCATTTTCATCCATTAAGTCCCATTTGTCTGCCATTTCTGCATGCCTCCCTTTGGACCTTCCTTAGCTTCCAGATTGCCTGAAAAACTGTTCCTTAAGGTGTACTTCATCTCAAGCTGCCAATGAAAGGCCATTCCTCCTCCATGCGACCTGAACTATGTTTTAGAGAAGCTCACACTTCACCCATTTGAGCCAGCATCCAAAGCGTCCCTAAAGTACTGCATATGGAAGACACTTCTACTAGTGGCCTTGACCTCTGCTAAAAGAGTTTGAGTTGCAAGCCCTCATGAATATTCCACCCTTTCTCATATTCCACTCAGATGGAGAAATCCTTTGAACCACAACCCATCCTTCATGCCCAAGGTTGTCAGTAACCTTTTTTTAAACCAAGCCACCTACCCACTTTCTTTCCCAACCCACAGGGAGACAGGGAATACTTCATTCCCTGCATTTGCACAAACAAGTCAGATTCTTTCTGCACAAAACCTGGTCC
This sequence comes from Protopterus annectens, assembly GCF_019279795.1. Taxonomy (NCBI): domain Eukaryota; kingdom Metazoa; phylum Chordata; order Ceratodontiformes; family Protopteridae; genus Protopterus; species Protopterus annectens. Next base: position 1,220,586,801 of record NC_056733.1, on the reverse strand, counting down.
ATCAGACAGGCTGACCAGCTGTTTATCTCGTTCCATCCCAGGGCCCTAGGAAAAGCAGTGTGTAAGTAAACTTTCAGAGCTGTTACTTTTTGCCACAAACACCATGGGGAAACCCTTGCAAGGCAGTGTTAAAGCACATTCCACCTTTTTCAAAGGCTTGGACACTTCTACTATCCTTGGTGCAGCCACTTTGATGGTCTTTGCATACCTTCACAAAACATTACAAGATAGACCAAATTTCCAAGTCCAGGGCTGGATTTGCCAGGGCTATCCTTCATGGATTCCTAGAGAATTGGACTAGGTCACTTCCCCGTTCCTCACAGTTATCTTTGACACTCACCGATCTGTACAGAGTACTGCAACATGTGAGTAGAAGGACATAGAAAAGTTGTGTAAAAAGCTTACCATAACCATAGATGTCCTTCTCTTCCATGTTGCAGTATTCCTTTTCTCCCACCTACCCCTCCTGTTATCTGTCAGTTCCCCTTTTGCATGGCACAGGACTTGCTGTACCTTCTCTAGGACTGCTTCCGACTGGGGAACCTCAGTTCTGAGGTCTTGTGTGCGCAGATGTCACTTTAGTGGTCCATGCTATGCTGGCGATGTCAGATGTCCCACGCACCATACAGTTACTGAAGTCTTTTGTATACTGGTCGGACGTTCAGGTAGCAAGAGGAGAAAACCCATCTGTACAGAATACCTGCAGCATGGAAGAGGACATCTATGGTTTTGGTAAGATTTTACACAACTCTTCTTTATATCAGTTCCATCAGTGGTCATGCCAGTAGTAGAATATGTTGCAGCTTGTGATGACCTTTGTGATCATTCTTCCAGTGGTAGTGGCCACTCAGTAGGGTCGATGTATTTATCTGCTTGCCGTACAAATTTTTCCTTAGTTGGCTAGAGGAGTTCATCTTTAATTCACATTCCTGATGCAAGCTGTTGCGGTGTAATAGTGTAGCCATGGCTGCCTGTTTTTCATAGAATTGGAGCCCCGAGTTTTTCCTAGTGCAGACGCTTGTAGTCCTTATCAGGTCAGTGTTATCGATATAGCAAAGTTGGTGTGCTGTTGAAAGTCATTAAGCACAAGATTTTGTGGTCTTCACCAGCTGGCTACGAAAGCATCCACTGGGTTCAGTGGGTGCATAATTTGCTGAGTGAGCACTAGCTGAAACAGTAGGTGTTCCAGTGGTGTTTGCATGTTCGTGTGCATTGATAAGTTAGGATGTTCTTCGTGTTTCACTATTGCAGTCATCACACTTGGGTTATCTGCCTGCAGGTAGCCCTCATTCAGCCCAAATACCAGAGTCTTAGGATTTCTGTGTTGGATGCTGTCGTTTCTTCCATGACGTCAGGTCGTTAGGGGTATAAAACAGGCAGCCGACACCATTTCATCCGTCTTTCTTGCCGAGGAAGAGCCTGAAGCAGAAGCAGTTCGCAAGTGCCGGTCGGCCACTACTTGAAATTTTCATTTTCGAGTTTGTAATCCTGAAGTTTTCTAAAGCCAAGTACCCTGTTGAGGATCCTTTTTTCTTGCTCTAACTGATGTCAGAAAAAATTAACAATTGTCTTGCCTGTGGAAAGCAAATACCTCATAGAGATTTTCATTCTTACTGCGTTACGTGTTTAGGCCCAGACCACAACGTCCCTTGCTGTTGGTTTTGTACCTTGTTTAACGCCCGAACCCATCGTCGTCGTGATTATTGCTGTCGTTCTCTGTATTCCGAAATAGCTTTGATAATCCATCCAACTACCAATCTTCCGAAAAAAAATAAAGATAGACAGAGACAGACCGAATAGGTCCAAAACTGCCTACGACGTTTCCATTAAACTAGTTGCCAGTCCACTGGTACTCAGTGAGGTGCCTTTGCAGCTCCTGATGTCTGCTTCTACAGATTCGCAGGCCTCTGCTGAGACCCATTCAGAGTCCGGTATGCCGCGAGATGCTTCGACTATGGAACCTGCTGATGTGTCTACCTTGGATGGGTCCAGAGCTGCTGTGCAGGCACCAGCTTCTGAGGGTGTATTCCGACTTACCGATCGAATTAAACCGACGACTTTGTTTTTAACTGAAACTACCTAGTTTCTGCGGCCCAGAGTACGTACTACGTTTAGAAAACTGACAACCAAAGCACATGCTCAAGTTCCCATGCCACAAAAACAAATGCTTTGAATGGCTGAAGACCTTATTACCCTAATTAGGGGAAGCCAGCCTTCCCCTGATAAGAGACAAACAAATTCAGTTTCATTCTGATTTTACAGATCAGGAGTCTGATGACTTTGACCCTTCTGATCATCGGGACATGCCCTTATCTACCTATGAGGATTCAGATGCAGAGGAATCCTTTCCCTCTGCCTCCCCGCCAGAGGATTTTTCTTTTGGTGAAACTTTGCATACTTTGAGAGCATTTCCGCTTGTAATGCCAGGACTACCCTCAGTCCAAAAATAGACAGAGAATTTTTAGAGTTGCCTCAGCACAGACCTCTAGCTATACCCCCTCTCCTGGATGTTGTAGATGATTGATTTTATGGTTTCCAGTCTTACTTTAGATACTTTACCCCCGGCCCTTAGGAAACCTGACAGGTACTACAGAGTACCTGAATCCCTAAAATTTCTCTTTAAGAATCCTACTGCGGATCCAGAGACCATTTCCCAGGGACCTAAAGGTATTACGGCTACTACAGCTAAAAATCCTACGCCTGCAGACAGGCATTCCAGAGTTTGACAGATGGGGTAAGAAGGTATATACCTCTACTACTCTTGCCATCAGGGCATTGAATTTCCAGTTTCACATGTTGAAGTACTAGTAGCATATTATGGAACTAATTAAACAAAAAATGGTGTTACTCCCAGATTGTGCAGAAAATAAAAATTTACAAGAGCTAATGCATTCTGCAAACCAAGTTAGGAAGCACACTTTGCAGTGTGGCTCTGCTGCCCTAGAAGCATCTTGCAGGGCTGCAGTCACTGGGTCTGTACTGAGAAGGCATGCATGGTTGAAAGAACAAACATTGCCAGTTCATGTCAAATCCAAATTACTAGATACTCTTTTAAATAAGGACTGTTTATTTGGCACCAAAGCAGAAGAGGTTCTTAAAAAGATGGAAGAAAAAGCTAAATCTATGCACACTGTTAAAGAATTCTTACAAGTGCAACCACCTAGATTCAGTAAATCAACAGGAGAGTGTGCCAAAAAAGACTTTAACCAAAGTAGAGCACAAAGCACACCAACACAGAGAACAAGCTGTGTAAACGAACGATCACACCATAAAGCTCGAGGGAAGCTGGTTTATTTTAACGTTGTCAATGCAAATACGTTTTCATTCAAATTACTTAATCAGACGATGCAATATATATTCCCCTAGTTTTCCTTAAATATCATCTCCTAAAACTGTCAACCAATCACATCTTTAATCCAATCAATGACATAATAAAAACTTTAAGAAATTGTTAACTTTTCACATTTGTAACCTGTAAATACTTTAAACTTTTTGTAAACCAATAAATAACTTCTGATAAATACTTGTAATTTATTACATAAATAATTAAATATAAATAATTGATATAAAATGTGAATATAAAAAATGAATATAAAACATGCTTCTTTAAAATTGTTGAATCAAATACTCCATGTAGCGACCAAAGTGTAAATAGCTTTTATTCTACCTATAATTTGGCTGCTCTAAGCTTTAATACAGGGGCCAGGGAAATAAAATCATTTGATCCATAGTTCTTGTTGGCATGCAATTTGAGTTGCCAAAACAATTCTTGGTATTCAATGGTAGTCTCCCACGGCCCCCCACATGAATCAATTTCTACCTTTTCTGCCACAAAAAAATGAAATTTTGCTGAAGGACAAGCAATAGTATGTCTAAACAAAGCGTTCTTCACATCTTTATTTTTAACATCATTCATGTGCTTATATATGCGTCTTTTGAGCTTCCTAGTGGTTTTACCTACGTAAAAAGCCCAGCATATATCGCACACTGCAATATATACCACCCCTACAGTATCGCAGTTACAGTATGTATTTGTCTCTATTTCTATCTCTCTTCGGGAGAATAAAAACATTTGCCCTTGAAAAATGTAGGAACATTGTGAACATTTCCCACATTTAAATGTTCCTGCTCTCTTAGCAACATTTCTTTTTACTCTCCAGAACTTCCTTAATATTTCTACCTTTCCTGTAGGTGAATCTTAAAGGTTCATCAAAAATATTGTTCAAATCAGAAAAATTACTAAATTTGTTCCAGCTGGAACTCTCTACATTCTTAATCAACGTAGTTTCAGTACTAAAATTTAAAATTAAATTGCTACTCCAATTGATATCATTCTGGTCTGTCCTGGTCTTTCTTTCCTCTGGGGTTATGGGCTTCCCTAATATTGAGGCAAACTTGTTATGTCTGTCTCTGTAAGGGGTATGGGATATTCTCTTTCCAAAAATATTTGTCTCAGTTTTCCACATTCTACATTAAAATCTTTGTCATCTGATGTCATCCTGCTACTCCTAATAACTTGCCCCCTCACTGTTCCCCTCTTATGGGAGACTAGGTGGGCACTCGTATAGTGAAGGTAGGAGTTTGAAAATGTACTTTTCCTGAAGACTTACATTTAAAATATTGAGTCTCCCCTGTTTTTTCTAATAAAACATCTAAAAATTCAAGTCTTTCATAGGAAATGTGGGAAAATATAAAAAATTCCATAGTGTGGTTAATGTAATTAATAAACCCCAATAAATTTTCCTTGGATCCCACCCAAAAAATGCATATATCCAGGTATTGACGATAATAATTCCAATATTGGCTATATTGTGAATTTAATATGTATTTGTCTTCCCAAGTGGAGAATACCAAATTGGTGTACATGGGAGCACAACTTGCTCCCATTGCTACGCCACTAATCTGTTGGAAGAATTCTCCATCAAAAAGTAAAAGGTTATTTCTATGTACTAATTCCATCAGCTCTAAATACAAACTTTCTCGTGCTGAATATTGCCCTTAAACCTTAGAGCTTCCTCAAACCGTTCAAGTCCTATCACATTAAATAAGTCATGAATGTCCAAGGTAACAAAAATAAGTTCTTCATGGACTAACTTCTGGTTAATACTTCTCAAAAAATCCCAATAATCCTTCAGAATCCCTTCCCTCTCTGTCCAAACTTTAACTCCCCATCTAAATATTTGGCGAGAGGATATGTTTTAGAACCTCTTGCTGCCACAGTGGGCCTAAGAGGTGGGTCATCCACATTTTTCTGGACTTTGGGGATCCCAAAGATAGATGGTACCTTAGGTTGATCTATAGTCAAGTATTGGAATATTTATGCGGTTATAGTATCTTCATTTAAAGATTCTTCCAGCATGAAATCTGTCTTACGATAGGCTACGTTGATTTCATTCCTGGAAACTCTTAACATATCTGTCCGTATCATTGAGCATGTCCAACATTTTGGCAGAATAAATAATGTCATCCATAAGCACCCCCCCCCCTTTATCTGACTTCATAACTCTTAAGTAATGATTTTCTCGGAGTGCTACTAATAACTGGTTTTCTTCCTTAGTAAGGTTGAAGAATTTTCTTCCTCCCTTGTATCTGGATCTTATCTCTTCTACCTGTAGTTCAAAATTCTTTAGTTGCGGGTGGAGTAGGGGATTGTATGTACTTTTCTTCCTAACAGGGGTAATAATGTAATCTGTCCTGTTCTATTGTTAAATAAAATGAAGCCAGAAGGCCTAGTACTAGGAAATCCTGTGCTGAAAAGTGGAAAAGATATTGTTCTTGGAATCAGTCTCAAGGGAAGGACACAGCAGTGCCCTCCTTACTTCTAATCCTGGATTACCTAGCAGAGCTACTCCACAGAGGCCTATCCTTCTCCTTCATTAAGATTCATGCCTCTGCCATCTCAGCTCGTTATAATACTGAGCCATCTCTATTTTCTCACCCTCTCATCAAACAGTTCCTGAGAGGGGCTAACAACTTAAGGCCCTCTAGGAGAGCACCCACCCCTGCCTGGGACTTTAACTTTGTACTGGAAAAGCTAACGCTTCCCCCTTTTGAACCTGCAGCTTCAGCAGAGTTAAAATTCCTCTATTGGAAAACAGCCTTGCTTTTAGCCATAACTTCAGCAAGAATAGTCTCCGAGTTACAGGCACTAATGGCTGTGGAACCCTTCATTGTTTTCCATGCTGACAAGGTTTCCCTCGGGACTAACCCGTCCTTTATGCCTAAGGTGGTGTCCAGTGTGGCTCTAAACCAATCCATCCATTTGCCAACCTTCTTCCCTAGCCCTCAGAATAAAGGGGAAAGGATCCTGCATTCCTTGGACATGCACAGACAGCTCAGGTTCTACCTTGACAGGACTAAGCCTTTCAGAAAATCTGACCAGCTGCTAGTCAGCTTTGCTACAGGGGCAGAGAGGGTAAGGCCGTTTCAAACCAAACTGTTTCCAAGTGGATAGCACACTGTATCCATTTCTGCTACAAGCACCATGGAAAACCTACCCCACAGTGGATCAGATAACATTCCACTAGGGCTGCTTCCACCTCTTCAGCATTTCTCAGGGGAGTCCCTTCCAAGGACATTCTGGAAGCTGCCACCTGGAGTTCTGTACACACCTTCACCAAGCATTACCACTTAGCAATCTTTTCTAAATCCAAAGCTGGATTTGCTACAGCAGTCTTGCAAGGCCTACTACCCAGCCGTAACTCTTCCTGACTGCCTCCACCCTTCCTCAGCTTTGGGAATCAACCCAAGTGTGATGACTGCAACAGTGAAACACAAAGAACATAGTACAGTTGTGTACACTTAACATAAATGTAGATGTTCGAGTGTATTCACTGTTGCAGTCCTGGTTCCCTCCCTCCAGCCCCTTGGCTTTCTCAGTCTTTCTCCCTCTCCTCGGCCATTCCTGATGGCATTGGTATTTACTTTTTACTGGTGGTGGTCCCCACCATATTCTAGCTTCCTATTTGGGGGCTCCTAACATTTGGGGCAAGAAAAAACTCATGTAATGGCGTCAACTGCCTGTTTCATACCCCTGACGACCTGATGTCATGAAAGAAGTGACAGCATCCAACCCAGAAATCCTAAGACTCTGGTATTCGGGCCGACTGAGGGCTACCTGCAGGCAGATAACCGAAGTGTGATGACTGCAACAGTGAATACTTCTCTTTATGGTAAGTGTACACAACTGTACTTTTTAATGCCCCAATGTAGATCTGGTAGTATATAGCCCAGAAACCTTATGCCTTAAAATTTTCACTGCAGATGTCCGTTGCAGTCAGTATTGTAGTACTAAGTGCTCAGATTTCCTTCTGTACTGAAGCCTGCGACAGTTCCAAAAACTGTAGTATTTCATCATCTCCAGCCAGTGGAATCCTTTGCATTGGATGGCAACATCGTCCGTTCTTTGTTGCTGTGTAGTCTGAAGCACAAGACAGTTTTTGTGAACATCATATTCAGATAAGTACCCAGATGGGGGTCTTTCTTATCTTGAGCCCCCCCCAATGTTAAGTGCTAAACATTAGCTGTTCTTTTTTTTTCATGTAAAAAAACAAATCCCCTAGAAATACCTTCACTCCCAGTGTTTAACTTTAGGGTCTCCACATGAAATGCCTTAATGTGAGAGTGTTCAATCCCGCCGTTTGTTCTTACACACGGGTTCGGAACCGATCCTCTGCTCCGAGTCGGCTGCATCGCAAAGCTCTGAATCTCAGAGAAGCTCGAGACCAGCCCATATCCCACAATCCTCCCTGCCATTACTCAGATCTAGTTTGCTGCTGCAACAGATCGGATGGAGGAGAGCTCGGACCAGATAATAACTTGATATTTGGTTACAGTTTACAGATAAGCTGCTTATTTTTTTGTTGAAATAACTTTATATTTCTTAAGTATATAGAAGTGCTGTGTGTGTGTGTGTGTTGTTTTTATATATATCCCCTTTATTCTTCAGGCACATTTTTGTGCCCTAACCCTTTTTTCTCTGGGTGTGGTTTGTGAGTGTCTTGTATACTTATATAAGGTTTTTCTAGACATGTATATATAGATATATATCTATATGTATATATATATATATATATATATATATATATATATATATATATATATATATATATATATATATATATACATTTATATATATACATTTTAGGATTTAGTGATTAAGAGCAGTTTTTCTCTTTTATTAGCCTAGTGAAGTGTTTGTTATATTTAGTCATGTCGGAGAAAGCTAAATCTGGCTTTAAGAGATGTCAGTGTGGGCAAAAAATGTCCATTACTGACAATCATGCTTCCTGCGTTTACTGTCTTGGCCCTCTCCACCTTCAAGAGGATTGTTCTATTTGCCATTCCTTTAGCGGGAGGGTCATGACAGATAGACGCAGGAAGCTTATAGACAGAGGATTACTTAAGCCTGCCTTTCAAGAGGCTTTGGACAAGTCGGATCAGGCTTTTAAATCCTCGTAGGGGTCGGAGATGTAGGGGCCCATGTCATCGGCTCGAGTTCATCTTCTAGGTTCGTCGCGTTCCACAGACCTCGGGGCCGAGCGTCGAACGTTTATCTTTCCCTGAGCCCCAGATCTTGGAACCGGTGTCGGAGCTGCCATCACCATCCATTCTTCGGTCGGTGCCATCTTCGGCTCCTTCGACCCGTTCTTCCAGACCGTTATCTGAGACAGATGTGGATCGTGTCGTGCAGAAACTCATGGATAACACGGCCCTTTCCAAGTTGATTGCAGTTTCCTCCCAGTTGGTGTCGAAACTAGAAGGCCTCCCCATATCTCCAACGGGTCCTCCTTCGAGACCCATCCAGATCACGGAGCCGGGAGAGGATGACCTGATGATAGTGGAGCCCTCGGTGCCGAAACCGTCCATTGCACGATCGACACCATTGACTTCGTCTCCTTCGGAACCAGTAGGGGAGTCGCAGAGCCGACGGTCTCTCCTCGGTTCCGGGACCGAGAGTCGTACCGACCTGTCGGTGCCGACTCTCCCTCTCGGGGCCTCGGCGCAGACTGGCTCTGCTCCGTCCTCGGGGTCGGAGCCCACGGCACCTGGGTCTGGGATGCTCCTGTGTTCTTCGGAACCGGGGGAGCCCTCGGCCCGGGGTTCGGGGGCCTTTGACCTTATGAGGAAAGTATTGTCTGCACAGACAACCACTTCATCAGGGGAATCTTCTCCTTCCCCAAAAGGGCCGCTTTCTGTTTCTGCTCCCACGACCCATCCAAAGCGTAGAGCCCCATTGCCTCAGCCACCCCCAGAGGGTTCCCCCTGTTCCTTTGAGGCCTCACCAGAAGCCCCCTCTAATGAGGTCCCGAGGAAACAGTTGTGCAAGAGGAGGCACATAGATTCCCCACAGGAATCTCTAACGTCTGACACCGACTTGGATGAGGCACAGGGGTCCCCCAAATCACCCTCTGAGGATGTGTCATTTGCAGACATCCTGGAGATCTTGAAACAGAGGGGTGATTGGCAATCCCTAGCCCCCACTGAGGACGAGTCGGTGCTGCTGAAGGCTTTTGGGGCTCAACCTTCTACCTCCTGGGTGACTCCACCCTTCGATGAATTAATGGAATTGATTGCTCGAAGGGCGTGGGAGGCACCTGACACAGTGGAACCAGTCCCTAGGAAACCAGACAAGTTCATCACTGCCCCCCAAGATAAAACTTATCTCACCAAGGGAGTTCCGGTCGACGCTATGGTGGTGGTGGCAGCCACGAAAAAGGAGCTGTCTGAGTCTTCCTCATCTGTTCATCCTCCTAATAAGGACTCTAGGACTATGGACAGATATGGGAAGCGTGTTTTTAGTTCAGCGACTTTTTCCATGTGTTTGCTAAACTATTTGACTCATTTCACACGTCTGCAGAGGGATCTCATCAAGGAGCTGACAGATACCCTCCAGGGTAACACAGATGCTGCTGTTTCAGATAAGGTAACAGCACAACTTAACACCTTTACCTCCATAGTAAACTCATCCATGAGGCTCATCTTGTATGCAGCCGAAGGATCGAGTAGAGCTGCAGCTTCAGCGATTGCTCTTCGAAGACAATCATGGATGCGGCTGTGCTCCTTTGCGGAAGCCTTCAAGTCTTCCTTTGCCAATGCCCCTTTTGATGGTGCCACACTCTTCGGGCCCAAGGTTAAGGAGACTCTGACTCGGTGTGAGCAAGAGGGAAAGACCCTGTCTGCTGTCGGGGTCTGTTTTTCCGCTCCTACTAGACCATACCCCAAAGGGCAACGAGGCGGGAAAATGTGGTTCCGTAAGAATCGGGGATCTTTCCAAGCCACACAGAGTGATACCCCCTCCAGAGGCAGGGGGGGGGGTAGAAATGGAAGACGCCGCCCCGGCGGCAGAGGGGGTCCGCATAACCAAGGCGACAGGGATTCCGTCCCTGGGAAGCCTTTCCAGCACTCCTGAAGGGAGGCCCGGCTGTCCTGCTCTGGAGGCAGTCTGGGGTCGCTTGGCTTTATACCCACTGGCCTGGCTAAATATTACTTCGGATTCCTGGGTAAAAAGCATTATAACTAGAGGATACAAAATCCCCTTCACATCAACTCCACCTCTACAAAGAAGGTTTCCAGATGTGCCACCCCGTCTGCGAAACCCAGCAGCTGTAGAAATTTCAAAGCTGCTCGAAAACAGTCATCCAACCAGTCCCGGCGGACCAAAGAGGGTCCGGAACTTACTCAAGGTTCTTTTTAGTTCCAAAAAAGGCAGGGGACTGGAGACCGATCTTAGATCTCAGCAATCTCAACACCTTCGTGAAGAAGGAAAAGTTCCGGATGGTCACGCTTCAATCGATCCTTCCATTCTTACAGAAGGACGATTGGATGTGCTCTATAGATCTCAGACGTGTACTACCACATCACAATGGCCAGACCGTCCAGAGATCACCTGCGCTTCTGGCTGGGAGCCACTCACTTTCAGTTTCGAGCTCTGCCCTTTGGACTCACCTCAGCCCCCAGGGGGTATTCACCAAATGCATGGCAGTAGTTGCATCTCACTTGAGACGACAAGGATTCCAGGTCTTTCCCTATCTGGACGACTGGCTCCTCACCGCCACCACCAAGCGTCGCCTCTTGCAAGCCAGATACTACACAGTCAACCTTTGTTCCCACCTAGGGATTTCGATAAACTTCGAAAAGTCTTGCTTATCGCCCTCACAGCGTATTTCCTTCTTTGGAGCAGACCTAGATACACGATCAGCACTGCTAAAGCTTCCTCCAATAAGGGCGTCAACCCTCAAACAGCAGGTGGTTCTTCTACTAGAGAGCAAGAAAGCCCCGGCCAAACTGGTGTTGAAAGTTTTGGGACTAATGGCAGCGTCACTAATCGCAGTTCCTATGGGAAGATTACACATGAGGATCCTACAATGGCTTCTCTTCGCGCAGTGGTCATTCCAACACTTACCCCTAGCGCATGAGATTATAACAGACTCTTGCAGACGGGACCTCTCTTAGTGGGTGTGCAATCAGAACCTCCCTATGGGTCGTCCGTTTGTTCTACCCAGTGCAACGGCCACAATAACCACGGACGCTTCCCTGATAGGGTGGGGGGCCTTTTTCAGGGAAGAACAGTCCAAGGGGAATGGTCCAACATGGAGTACACTCTACACATAAATGTTCTGGAGCTGAGGGCAGTGTTCCTGGCGTTGCAACACTTCCAAGCCCTCTTAACTCTAGGAACAGTAGCAGTTCAGACGGACAACATGTCTGTGGTCTGGTACATAAACAAGCAAGGGGGAACCAGGTCTTGCTCATTATGCAGAGAGGCCATGAGAATTTGGCAATGGGCAGAGTCCACAGGTCGCTTTCTGATAGCAACGCACATCCCGGGGTCATCCAATGTCATTGCGGACAGGTTGAGCAGAGCCATCCTGTTACCTCACGAGTGGTCCCTCAATCCACAGACGGCGGAAAAGATCTTCCGCAAATGGGGCCAGCCTTGCTGCGATCTGTTTACTTCCCCGTTGAATGCAAAATGCAGAAGCTTCTTTGCCCTTCTACCCCCTCCGGGGGATGTCCCCAGGGACGCACTGATACATGATTGGCCCCCGGGTCTCCTATACGCATTTCCACCTACTCCCTTGATTCCCAGATTTCTACAGAAAGCCAGGAACCTGGAAAGGACAATAATACTCATAGCCCCATTCCGGCCTCGGCAAATATGGTTCCCCTTTCTTCGAGCCTATCAAATAGAGGAACCGTGGATTCTGGACCCAGTACCAGATCTACTGACCCATTCCTCACCCGTCTCTTCAGTCCCTCAAACTAGCAGCTTGGCTGCTCCGCTTCCCTGCCTAGCCAGGTCTGATCTACTCTCCCCGGCAGTTCAACACATTCTGGTTGCTTCTTATAAAGCTTCCACTACTAAACTCTATAGGAGTAAGTGGAAACGCTTTGTGTACTGGGCGTCTAGCCAACACTTAGACCCCTTGGTAGCTCCTCTACATAAAGTTTTAGAATTCTTATCTATCCTCTTTCACGAAGGAGCTTCTACTTCCACACTAAGAGTACAGTTGGCGGCCATATCAAACTTCCATATTGGTGAGGAAGGTTCTCCCATTATGTCTCTCAGACTTTGTAAGGCCTTTATGAAAGGAACCTTCCATCTTAGACCGCCCGTCAGAAAATCTTTCTTTCCATGGAGCTTGAATTTGTTACTGTCGCAACTCATGTTGCCACCCTTTGAACCTGCTTCGTCATGCCTCTTAAAGTTCTTATCGTGGAAGACGCTGTTCCTCGTCGCTGTGACCTCAGCTCGTAGAGTATCAGAGTTTCAAGCATTATCGGTCAGACCACCTTACTTGATATTCCATCCAGATGGTCTCTTTGCGTACAAATCCATCTTTCCTTCCAAAGGTATGTTCAGTTACGAATATTAACCAGTCTATAGAACTCCCTACCTTTTTTTCAAGAACCATACTAACAAACTGGAGTATATGCTGCACAAGTTGGATGTTCACAGGCAATTAAGATTTTATTTGGATAGGACCAAAGCTTACAGGAAAACGGATCAGCTCTTCGTCGCGTTTGCAGACTATAAAAAGGGCATGGCAATTACTAAACGTACACTATCTAAATGGCTTGCTGACTGTATAGCCTTTGTATACTCTAAATCAAATCAGTCCTTACCCACCAAACCTAAGGCCCATTCTACCAGATCCGTCTCCACTTCCTTAGCTCATGCAACTCGCTTGCCTTTGGACACTATTTATGCAGCAGCCACGTGGTCTAAGCCACATACTTTCATCACTCATTATAGAGTGGACAAAGTCTCCAAAGACAGGACATCGTTTGGTTCCACTGTGCTTTCTTCCATGAGTCACTCGGGGTGACGGAGCTAGGGACGCTACCCGTGTGTAAGAACAAACGGCGAGATTGAACACTCTCACATAAAGAAGTTATGTCCTTACCATAACGTTCCATGTGGAGTGTTCATCTCGCCTTTGTTCTTACATTCCCTCCCTTCCCCTCCCCACGTGTTTGGAAGAACTGGTAGGATTAGATTCTGATCGACCTGTCTTAACCCCTTCCTGGGTATATGGTCCCGTGTATCATGGGGTATATGTTTCTACCATTAGTTATTGCTATGGTGAGAGGGTGTCTCTGAATGTCTGAGCGAGTGTATAGTTCTTGCACCGGAGGTGTTGGATCTTTTGGTCTGGTTTGTTTGCAAACTAGATCTGAGTAATGGCAGGGAGGATTGTGGGATATGGGCTGGTCTCGAGCTTCTCTGAGATTCAGAGCTTTGCGATGCAGCCGACTCGGAGCCGAGGATCGGCTCCAAACCCATGTGTAAGAACAAAGGCGAGATGAATACTCCACATGGAACGTTATGGAAAGGACATAACTTCTTTTTTGTGTGCTAGGTCTGACAACAAAACTATTAAATGTGGAGCTGAATCCCCTCAACAGTATTTAGAGTCTGGCAGAGCTAGGCCTTCATACACAGTGCGGTGCCCACTGGTTCCCAGGCCACCATCCATAAAAAAAGAAATGCCCAAAGGAGAAGGATGCATGGGAGGGAGAGACATCTCCATGTTTGACTCCACTCCTTGTCTAGAGATCACCGACTCAGGTGAGGTGGGTTTGCAGCCCCCTGGTCCAAAGCCTGTTAGGCCTGGGTCCTCTTGCACATCCCGTCCTGAGGCTGCCATGACGTTGGCCAAGTCTTTTCACTCTGACATCAGACCATTGCAGGAGTCCAAAGCCAATAAGCAAGCCACAGTTTCTGATGCCAGGGTTCTAGTTGACGGATGGTTAGGGCAGACATCTTCCAGGAAGCAGCTGTCACTGTGCTTGGCATTCATCCCCTCAACTCCCACCCTAATCCCATACATCCCTTCCTACTGGGAAGAAGACTTAGTTTTTCATTTAAATATTGGGAGCAGATCACCCAAAACAAATGAGTACAGCTAATTATCAAAAAGGGCTACTTCCTTAAGTTTTTGAAAATCCTACCCTTCCTGGGCATTCTCACTTCTCCAGAACAGCAAAGGGAACTGATTCCACCTCTTTTAGAGGATCTGTTTTGTCAAGGCTATATAGAGCCAGTTTCTCCAGGAGAGGCAGGGAAAACCATTCTACTTGTGCCTCTTTGTAGTCCTCAGAAAAGAGGGAACATGGATAACCGTTCTGGACCTTTCAAAACTCAGCAAATTCCTTTTGGTACCCAAACTCAAAATGTTGACTCTTCAAAAATGTTAGCCCTTTATCTTCCCAGGGGGTCTGGATGATGTCTCTGGATTTGAAATACACCAACCTTCATGTTTCTGTTTTGCAGGACCAAAGGAGATTCCTACGATGTCCTTCTCTTCCTATGTTGCAGTATTCTTGTTGTGGGATTTCCTGCCCTCGGGCGACTCATATATGTCGGCTTCTATACAAAAGCTTCAGCTTGACTTTTGCAGCTGCTTGGGATGTCACACGTAGGGCCATTATCCCGGGGTCTTAAATGTGACGTCTGCACGCATGCAATCCTCAGACATTTTTAGCCTCAGAATAACGACGCATCGTATGTTCGCTCCTTCACATCCGACATCTCAGAAAAGCTAAGTAACCCTTTGGGCTTTTTTCTTCATATCTTATTGCTTAGGCTTGGTTTGTTGTAGCAATTTATAGCCAATGTCAGGTAAAAAGGGGGAATGCCAGTGCGGCGGCACCAGATACCCCATAAAGACTCCCATGATCGGTATGTTTTTTGCTTAGGCCAGGAGCATGACCATACTGTTTCCTCCATTTGTCAATCATTTGTGCCGAAGACCCTACGCAGCCATCTGGCCGCACTTTACCTTTATTTAGAAAACCAGCGCCTTAAGCGGTTAGCCCTAAGGATGGATCCCACCTCGGAGGCCACGTCAGAACCTCCGTGTAAGAAGGCCGAGTTTCCCAGGCCCTTTTCTTCTGCCGCTGTTACCGGACGGCCCGCCAGCTGCCGATTTCGGAGCTGAGGGATGTCCGGCAGATCCGTTGACTTCGACTACCTTTGTGGAAGCCGTTGCTCAACTGACAGCCGGCAGATCACCGGAGCCAGCACAGACCCTCACTATCATCGAGGCAGAACCAGAATCTGTAGAGCTTCCGACGGGGATCCCGCCTTCTGACACGGTCCCCATCAGACCAGATTCCAGGCCTGCTCCAACGTTTACCTCAGCAAAAAAGAAACCGAAAACCAAGCATACCTCTTCCACTGCAGAAGCCCTACCTGACTGTCAGTCCTTCACTTCCCTGATGCAGGCCTTCAGCCGCATCCTCCAGTACTCTTCCTTTGCTCAGCCCTAGGTCTGCTTGAGCCCCCCAGACATCTCAGGTTACAGAAGAAGAGCATGATACTTCTTTTTCCTCCTCTGAGGACTCCATATCTTACACATCCCAAATTGCTTCACCCCAGGAGTAGTGTTCTCCTGATGAAAAATCTATAGAGGGAGATTCACCCCCTGAGGATATCACATTTGGTGAGACTATCACCAAAATGAAAGATTAGTTCAAATGGGATAAACACTCAAATGTCTGATACCCAAAATAAGTATTTTGAGCTTCTTCAAGTAGAATCCCCCTCCCGTTCTGCTGTTCCACCAGTCCTACCTGCTTACCTAGATGCCTAACTCTGCATCTAAGACTCCAGATTCACATTCACCTGCTCCCAAGCGACCAGATTGCTTTTACTGGGTGCCTGATTAGCAAAAAATTCTTAATCAAACCTCCCTTGGTAGACCCAGCAGTGATTGCCACCTGTCCTGATAAGCAATCCAGACTCCTTCCCTCCGCCTCACTCCTACCCACAGATGGACAGTAAATTTATCGATAGGATAGGTAAGAATGTCTATACCTCCTCCATTTTGGCTTTCAGAGCTATTAACTATCAGATGCACATGACTAAATATGCAGAGACCTCTTCCATGCTGGCCACTATTCCTGACTGCCCCACTAAACCAAACTTTCTCTAGCTACACAAGTAGCCATACACTCTATCAGATGCAGCTAAAATGCTGCAGAACCATCTGCTCGCTCTGCAGCATCTGCTTCAGTTCTCAGGAGATACTCCTGGCTGAGACTTCAAAATCTCCCAGAAGACTTTGTCAAAGATCTTTGATGCCCCCCTGGACCACAATTTCCTTTTTGGGAAGCAATCTGCAGATCTTTTCAAGATTTGCAAGAAAAAAATAAAGAATTACAGGACATAAAACATTTATTAGTGTCCCCTATTCCCAAGTATTACTGAAACCATCCAGCAAAAGCCACCTTTGTGAGGCGAAACCCAGCCCAGACAGGTGCTTCTCTTCCAGATCTAGAAGAGGTGCAAGAAGACCAACCACTTCCAGACATGCTGATCTGCATAGTCAGCCTTTTCAGGACAGAGGAGGCTCCAGTAATGAGTGACTGCCTTGCTCCCTCTACCACTCTCAGCCCGCTTTTCCCACTGCCTCCCCTCTTGGAAAACCATCACCTCCGACAAATGGGTACTGTCCATAATACAAAAAGGATATTTCCTCTCCTGGTAAATAAAACCACCCATGAGAGACATCCCTTTTCCTCCCAAAAACCAACAGCATCTTCTTTCACAGGTTTTGACAGACCTTCTGAAGCTGGGTACCATAGAACTAGTCTCCTCAGGACAGGAAGGAAAAGGTTTCTACTCCTGTGTCTTCCTGATCCCCAAAAAAGATGGCCCATGGAGACCCATCTTAGACGTCTCCTCCTTAAATCTCCCACCTTCAAAATGCTGTCACTTCTAACTCTGCTTCCACTCATCCCTACGAAGGCCTTCATGGCCACCTTGGACCTAAAGGAAGCCTACTTACACATACCCATCAGACCTTCCCACAGAAGATTTCTGCGTTTTTCTGGGCCCTCTTCTCATTTCCAATTTACTGCTTTGCCCTTTGGTTTGTCCACTGCCCCCCCCCGAGTGTTCACAAAATGCCTGGCCCCAGCCATTGCCTTTTGCAGAACACAGGGAATTCAGATTTACCCCTATCTAGATGACATCCTCATACTGGCAGAGTTCAAGGATACCCTTTCAAATCATCTGCACTTCATGTCCCGTCTACAAAATCTAGGGTTCACCCTTAACCTTCCAGTCTTCATTGAACCCAGAGCAGGACAAGATTTTCCTGGGTTGCAGAATCCAAATGGACAAAATGAAAGCTTTTCTCCCACAAGATAGGGTCAGCTCCTTGACCTCCCACTTCAAGGAGCTGCTACAGGCACAGGTAATAACTGCAAGGCAATTCCTATGAATCCTGGGTTTAATGGCAACCACCATACCTATGCTCCCACTGGCCAGAATGCATATGCACAAGCTACAGTAGTACCTAAAAAACATTTGGTCCTTGCACCAGAATCACTTGGAGCAAGAAATCCCCCTCCTTCCCTGTCTAAAGAAAGAGATCAGCTGGTGGATCCAACAAGTCCCAACTAAACCCGGGGCTTCCACTCCAGCCCACTCCCCCAACCCAGGTAATGCATACAGATGCTTCAGATTCAAGGTGGGGAGCCACAGTGGCATCTTACAGGGTTCAGGCAACCTGGCACCCTTCTTTGAGGGCCAAACTCATCAGTGTGAGGGAAATGACAGCGGTGGTCTTAGCTCTACAAACCTTTGCCCTTCTGTTTCTACCAGAGGTTCTGCAAATAGTAACAGGCAACACCACTGTAATGTGGTACCTCAACAAACAGGGAGGGACAGAAGCACATCAGCTGTGCAGACTAACCCTGCTGATATGGGATCTAGCCTCTTGCCGCAACTTGTCCCTGCAGGCAACCTACATTCCCACACAGGACAAGCAAGCAGATGATCTAAGCAGGACATCCTGTCCACAGCACGAATGGATGTTGGACAGGACTGTCTTCTTAGACGTTGTCCACCAGTGGGGCACTCCTCAAATAGACCTGTTTGCCTCCCCCCAGAACAGGCAGCTGCAGACCTTCTGCTCAAAGACCTACTCCTCTCTAGCCTGGAGGGTAGATGCTTTCAACATCTCCTGGAAGGAGAAGTTTCTTATGGCTTCCCCCCCCTGCCCACTGACTCAGAAATTCCTCCTGAAAATCAGGAGAGACAAACCTAAAGTCTTGTTAGTGACTGCTTAGTGGCCAAGGCAGCACTGGTTCCCCCTACTTCACAGTCTAGCCAAGAGCAATCACTACAAGTTACCCTACAAGGTGGACCTTCTGACACAAGAAAAGAGAACTCTCATCCACCCATACTTGCTGATGTTGTCCCTGACACTGTGGATGATGAACTTTTGATCCCATTCAGACACCACTACTCAGAGGATGTGTTTTCAGTCCTGAGGGAGGCCAGGAAACCTACAAGGAAATCATAACTAGCTAAATTGGAAAGATTTACTAAATGGTGTCTAGACAAGGGAAGTGACCCTTGCATTGCTGATCCCCCCTAGTTCTTTCTTGTGTCAACTGATAAAAAGTGCACTTTCCTATTCAGTGAAAGTACACCTTTCTGCAATATCAGCCTGCTTCCACTAGACCCTCCCTTGCTAGCCAGGCTCAATATAAAACTCTTCCTAAAAGGGGTATTAAACTTTAGACCTCCAAAAAAGCCTATCCCTCTGCCCTGGGACCTTAACTTCATCCTGGAAAAGCTTACCCAACACCCATTCGAACCTGCTGGGACGACTACCCTTCAAATGTGTACATGGAAAACAGTTCTACTAGTGGCTAGAAGGGTTTCAGAACTACAAGCCTTAATGGCCTGCCCCCCTACACTATGTTCCACAAAGACAGGGTAACCCTGAGAACTAACCCCTCCTTTATGCCCGAGGTGGTAAACGATTTGTCATTAAGCCAATCTATCTGCCTTTCCACCTTCTTTCCCACTCCCACCAGTGAAGGTGAGAGGATACTTGACTCCCTGGATGTACACAGACAACTAAGATTTTACCTGGACAAAACAAAATCCATTAGGAAATCTAAACAACTCTGTTTCCTTCCATCCTAGGGCATTGGGAAAGGTAGTCTCCAAACAAACAATCTCATGTTGGATCAGGAAAGCCATCTGTCTCTGCTACTCCCACCGTGGAAAAAAATGCCCCAGTGGGAGTAAAAGCCCATTCCACCATGGCAATGGCCACCTCCAAGGCTTTGCTAAAAGTTCTGGAGATGTCCTCCATTATGGAAACAGCCACATGGTCCACTATCCACACTTTCACCAAACACTACAAGTTAGACCAGGTCTCCAGAGCACGTGCAGGATTTGCCAGGGCAAGTCTACATGGCTTTGTAGAATCATCTTCTGCGTTCACCACCCTTTCATCCTACTAAGCTGTGGTACTCTGCTACAACAAGAATACTACAACAGAGGAATAGAAGGACACAATAGTTGTGTAAAATCTTACCATAACCATAGATGTCCTTTTCCATGTTGCAGTATTCCTTCCCACCCACCAATAAACTCCCTCGTACACCTTTCACCCTGGACCTATCAGTACTACAGAAGGACCCCAGGGTCCCATACCTGATACCACTGGCACCTCCTTCTGCTGGGCCTTTTACTCTACCTACTGAGCTTCAAGTTCTGAGGATTGTGCGTGCAGATGTCACATTTAAGGCCCCTGGTTTGTGGCCCTACGTGCGACGTCCCACGCAGCTGCAACAGCCAAGCTGAAGCTTTTGTATAGGAGCCAACGTACGAGTTGCCTGAGGGCAGAAAATCCCACAATAAGAAAACTTAACAAATCCTTCCTAGATCCCATTGCATGGGATGTTGAAAAGGGAGGTTTTCCTAAACTTGATGTAAAAATGGGGTGTGCGGGGATAGATCTTTTGGCTTCCCCAGAAAACAGGCAAATCAGCAAGTTGTGTTCAGGAACTCGACAGAGGGGGGGCATGGAGAATAGATAGGTTTTCCTTCTCCTGGACAGGCCTCTTTCTCATGCCTTCCCCCAGTACCACTTATTCCCTGGGTTCTGCAGAAAGTGAGGCCAGAGTTGATATTGATTGCTCTTTACTGGCCCAGGCAGCACTGGTTCTCCCTCCTCTTCCCACTCGGCAGTGGGAGAATCATGACTCTTCCCCCTCCTCATGGCCATTCTAACCTAGAACAATGGGGTCCGTCTTCCATCCCTTCCTGAAAACACTCAAATCAATTACTTAAGTGAATGTTTGAATGGAATGGAATCAACATGCAATCCTTTTTAAAAAATATGCTCTCAGTGCAAAAAGGAGCCAGAATACACAGTACAAGAAAATCATACGTTACTAAATAGAAAAGGTTTTCTGTCTGGTGCAAGACTAACCGGTCTATATCCACAAGCAACATTGGAACAGGTTTTAGAATACCTGCTCCTCTTCTACAAAGGAGGACTGTCTTTTTCTAGTGTAAAAGTACATGCTTCAGCTATTTCTGCATGCCTTCCCTTGTCCCCTCCAGTAATGCCGACCTCCATATGAAACTATTCCTAAAAGGGGTCTTACATTTTAGGCCGCTAGAGTGTGAACCTTCACACTTCTGAGGATGTAAATTATGTTTTGGAAAAAAATAACACTGCCACCCTTTTGAGTCAGCCGCCTCCACATCCTTTAAATTGCTTACATGGAAGACAGTCCCTGGTGCTGGCACTCGCCTCAGCCAGGTGTTTCCATAAACTTACAGGCTCTGGTATTCAGGGAGCCCTTCTTCATTTTTCACAGGGACAGCGTTACCTTGTGAATTCACCCCTCCTTTTTGCCCAAGGTGGTGTAAGAGATCTCCGTAAATCAAGCTATTCATCTCTCTCTATTATTTCCTAATCCATAGAACAAGGCTGATTGAATACTTCACTTTTTGGATGTACATAGGCAACTAAGATTCTTCTTAAACAAAAAAAAATCCCAAATAGATCTGACCAGCTGGTGGCTTTTGCATTATGTAGGTGGGGAAGACTAGTGAGAAAACAGACAATTTCAAAATAGATTGGCAACTGTCTTTGTTACTTTCCATGGTAAACAAATTCCTGGCAGAGTCTGAGCTTACACAAGAAGGTCAGAGGAGATCATCACAGCCTTTTCAAGATGAACTTTTACACAGGCCATTGTGAAAGCAGCCACTTGGTTCTTCTGTACACACCTTCAGCAAACACTCAGGGCCATATCCACAGCTAGAGCTGGATTTGCTTTTGCTATGTGCAGAGTCTTGTCTTTGGCCCGGAGCCCGGAGCTCTCTCCAGCATCCCCAATAAAAAGCTTTGGAAATCTTCGCAAGACTTAGTATTGCAACATTGACTACAATGAACATGGTACAGTTGTGTAGATACCTTCATAATTGCAGATGTTCAGATGGTGTTGCAGTACCCTTTCCCTCCACCCTTACCCCTTTTTCTCAACTGTCCTGGGATTGGGTGAGTATCCTACCTAGTCACTGTCCCCCTCCCGCTCACTCTCTTCTCCTTTAGTTCAGGGCCCCCAGCTATTAGTAGGGTTAGTGGGGCAGGTTGTGTTCTGTCTGAGGACATATCTCTCATCTGTACAGATTTTTGCAGAATGTCTAGATTTTTTCCTCGTAAAATTGTGGTTTTCTGGCAAATCATTCAGGGTTTAAGTCCCAAAATAATGACACTTGAATTTCAGGCTTCATACCCTAGAGAAAATTCATGCTAATGCAAAACCTGTTGTTATACCAACTTTCTAAGTTTGTAGGAGCAATAAATTTTCCTGTTTTGGGACCTTTGTCCAGATTTCTTGCTCTAAGAGGTTGAAAAGCATGTCTGAGGAATACAAGACCAGTACCTCTGGCAAAAAAAAAAAGATCTGAAGATGGTGTAGTCTGACAAACCTTTATACCACCAATGTCCTGATTTCGCATGGCAAAGGATGTCCACCGGCTGGGGGGGGGGGGGGTGAAAGACTCTGGTATTTAAGCCGGCCACAGGCTTCAGCTTGGCAGGAAGTCCTAAGACATAGTGCTGAAACGTTGATCTACTCTATCATCTGCAACTTTGGTAAGTTATCTACACAACTATACTTTCACAAAGTGACAGTACTAATGCTGGTTGTACAAGAGCTGTTGTCTGTCAAAGCTTTCCCTTAAGAGAGCAGCTGGGATATGTACAGGTAGTTCACTGTTGCAGTGGTGACTTTTGGGATTCCCGCCTGCAGAAGCCCAATGACTGTCCTGGATACCAAAGCCTTCTGGCCCAGTGGACTCTGACTGCTTTTGACATGACAACATTGGTGGTGTAGAATGTAGTTTGCTGTCATCTTCAGATGTCCTCCTATTCCTACATTGCAGTATTCTTAGTGTGGGATTTCTCGCCTCAGGTGACCTGAACGTCTGCTCATATACAAAATCTTAAGCCAGGTTGCTATAGATGCATGGGACGTCACACATAGGACCATAAACAAGGGACTTTAAATGTGACATCTGCATGCACAGACCTCAGAACTTTTCAGCTGCAGACAACGTCACATTGATCACATCACTCCTAAACTCGAAGACTTCTAAAAAAGCTAAGTACCCTGTTGGAGAAAATTTCCGTTTCTTTTTGGTTAGCTGCAGTTATTGTTAGCCGGCATCACCTAAGAAGGACAAATGCTATTGCAGCTGTCAGATACCACATAAAGATACGCACGAACGTTGTGCCTTTTGTCTAGGGAATGAACACGACCATACTGCTTGTTCCATTTGCCAATCTTTTGTTCCTAAGACCCTTCATAGCATCTGGCTACCCTCAACATATACTTAGAGCACCAATGACTCAAAAAGCTTGTGCTTAGGATGGATCCCATATCGGCCGTTCCGACTGAGTCACCACGGAAAAAGGCCAAAGTTTCCAGGCCTACCTCCGCTGCCTCTCTGCCATCGGACGTCCCGCCAGCTTCCAATCTAGGGGTTGAGGGACTTCCGATTGAACCGTCTACTTCGACTCCCACCGAGGAAGCTGCTTCAGAATTTACGCATCCACTTTGATAGCACAGACGTCGGTCCCTACTGATGTCGAGGGGGAACCAGAATCAGTTGGATAACCGACCGAGACATTATTACCTGAAACTCAGGCCCCAGAACCTAGGCCTTCTCCCAGACCTATGCCTTCTAAGCGGAAACAAAAAGTCAAACACTTGATTCCAACCTCTGAAGGAGTCCGACCGGCAATCATTTACTAATTCTTTGCAGGCTTTTGTAGCTCTTAGGCCCACAGCCTCTTCCCCCTCCACTGTTCCACTGCTTAATCCTAGGCCTGCCTCTGCCACTTCTCTCCTCTTGCCTACTTCCCATTCCCAAGAAGGAGAGGAAGATCTAGAACCTTACTACTAAGCTTCTGAAGACTCAATCTCTTATGCTTCACAGATTGTTTTACCATCAAAAGGTCGCTAAGTGGATGGCCAAGCGCGTATGTCCGAAAGGAGTGCAGCAACGTCCCACAATTGTGAATCACAAACTCCTGCCCCCTTTTTGACCCATGTTGGCACTCGTTTTTGGGTGTAGAGCGGTTGGAAATGTCGAATTTTGTGTTTTTGCGACATTCCGACCGTTCGGCATGCCAGGATTCACAAACAAATTTCACACACATATACAGGTTTGAGCACTGTGTGCTCGACCGTATGATGGTAAACCCACAGATTGCCTCTCCCTTGGAATACTATTCCTCAGATGAGGAATCCATTGAAGGGGACTCCCATCAGAGGATATTACCTTTGGTGAAACAATTACTAAGATGAAAGGGACACTACCCAGATGACTGACACCCAGAGGACGTATTTTGAACTCCAAGTGGAATCTCCTTCCCCATCAGCCATCCCACCTGTGTTAACTTGTCTGTCTTGATGCTTTCACCTCTGCATCCAAGAATCCAATCTCTCATCCACCTGCATCTAAGAGACTGGGCAGGTTTTATAAAGTGCCTGATGAGCAAAAATTCTTAGTTAAACCCCACCTGACAGACCCTGCAGTAATTCCTGTCTCTCCTGACAAGCAATCCAGACTGATTCCTTCACCATCTCTTTTGCCAACTGATAGGGAAAGCAAAAGCATGGACAGGATCTGACCACTTTTGACATGACTATATTACTAGTGTAGAAGGTAGTTTGCTGTTATATTCAGTTCTTTCTTGCCACAGTTCAGTGAATGCTTTGTTTTATACTGTAGCATCTTCATTCATTTGGGGTGGCCTAAAGCCAGAGACTCCAGTATGGGAAATTTCTTGATGTTCTTTGTGGTTCACTGTTGCACCCCTAACTTGTGGGATTTCCATTGTGGAAGCCCTTGGCTGGCCTGAGTACTAGAGAATAGTTTCACTGCACCTGGAGCCGGTGGATGCCCTATCTGATGTTACTACACTTGGGTATAAGGGGAGTCGGCCGGTGCCATGATCCCAGATGTTCTTCGTGTTTCACTGTTGCAGTCATTACATTTGGGTTATCTGCTTGCAGGTAGCTCTCAGTCAGCCTGATTATCAAAGTCTTGGATCCTGCGTTGGTTGCGGTCTCATCTTCTATGACGTCAGGTAGGGGTATAAAGTATGCAGCAGAAGCCATTACATTAGTCTTTCTTGCCGTGTGGTGCTCGAAGCAGAAGCAGTTCGCAAGTGCTGGTCGGCCTACTCCTGAAATTTTCATTTTTGAGTTTCAGATCCGAAGTCTTCGAAAAAGCTAAGTACCCCGTTGGGGATCCTTTTTCTTGCTCTAAACCAATGTTAGTAAAAGTTAACAATTGTATTACTTGTGGGAAGGAAATTCCTCCTAAAAATTTTCATTCATACTGTATTCCTTGCTTAGGGCCCAGACCACGACGTCCCTCGCTGTCGGTTTTGTGCATTATTCAAACCTCAAACTATTCGTCATTGGTTCATTTTTGCATCTAACTATTTTGGTACTCTGTTCAGTTATCCAGAAATGGCTTTGGTAAGTCACCAGACTACCGACATTCTGAAAAAACGCAAAGATAAAGACAGAGACGGACCACATAGGTTCAAAGCTGCCGACGACACTTACGTTAAGCTAGTCGCCAGTTCGCCAGTACTCGGTGAGGCACTTCCGCAGCCCCTGATACCCGCTACTTCAGATTCGCAGGCTTCTACTGAGACCCATTTGGAGTCTGGTATGCTGCGAGATGCTTCGACTATGGAATCTGCGGATGTCTCTACCTTGGATGAGTCCGGAGCTGCTGTGCAGGCACCGGCTTCTGACTGTGTATTCAGGCCTACTAACTTGCATATCAAACCGACGCCATCTTCTTCTTCAAGGCCTAAAACTCAATCCACGCCTAGAAAACTGCCCAGATCGCATGGTCAGGTCCCTATGCCTAAAAAAACAAATGGTAAGAATGGCTAATGACCTTATTACTCTAATCCGGGGAAGCCACCCTTCTCCCTCTAAGAGACCTAGAACTGATATTCCTTCTGATTCTTCAGACCAGGATTCTGATATTCCTGTTGACCAGGATTTGCCCTTATCTACCTATGAGGATTCTGATGCAGATGATTCCATTCCCTCTGCTTCCCCTCCAGAAGATTTCTCTTTTGGTGAAACTTTGCATACTCTTAGGGAGCATTTCTGCTGGGAAAGCCAGGATTACTCTGACTCCAAAAAGAGGCTTAGGGAATTCTTACTCCTATCTCAACACAGGCCTTTAGCTATCCCTCCTGTATTGGACATTGTAGATGATGCCTTTATGGAATCTAGCCTGGCCCCAGACACTTTACCTCCGGCTCCCAGAAAACCTGACTGGTATTAGAGTACCTGACTCTCAAGTTACTTTTTAAGAATCCTACTGCGGATCCAGAGACCATTTCACAGGGACCCAAAGGCATTAAGGCTACTACTGCCAAAAAACCCTACCCCCTCTGGTAGAGATTCCAGGGCCCTGGACAGATGGGCTAAGAAGATGTATACTTCTGCTACTTTGGCCATTAGGGTCTTAAACTGCCAGTTTCATATGTTAAAGTATCAACAGCATATTACTAGATTACTTAAACAGAAAATTATGCTGATTCCTGACTGTGCTAAATATAAAGAATTACAGGATTTAATGCATTCTGCTGAACAAGTTGGTAAACCTACTTTGCAATTTTGTTTTGATTCCTTAGAGGCATCTTGCAGGGCTGCTGTCACTGGGTCTGTATTTAGAAGGCATGCTTGGCTTAAGGAGCAAACTTTACCAGATCATGTTAAAGCTAAATTACTGGATGCTTCCTTAAACCAAGACTGCCTGTTTGGCAACAAAGCAGAAGTACTACTTAAAAAGATGGAGGAAAAAGCTAAATCTATGCAAACTGTTAAAGATTTTCTGCAAGTACAGCCTCCCAGATTTAGTAGGCACTGGCCTTCTAAGAATTGGTCCTTTCCTGTCTCTTCCAGGCCTTTTCAGTCCAAACCCAGAACCCGCAGACCACTCAGGCTTCAGTCTCAAGGTACTCACAGGCCTAAGCAGTGGGGGGGCAGCCTCTTCCAAAGCTGGAAGTGGTAAGACAGCCCCCTGTAGTAAACTGTCTCAATGACTTAACCTTAAACCTTCCAAGCCCTGCTCAACTGACTGTTCCTTTAGGGGGAAAGATCGCCCTGCATGCAAAAAACTGGGAACTCATTACCCACGACAAATGGGTTCTAAATATAGATGTTCTTCATCTCACATTGCTGCAGTCCTTACTTATGGGTAGTCCGCTGTCCTCGGTCGGCCCGAATACCAAAGTATTAGGCTGACGTCGGTCATGGGCGCCTAGATCTGACATCAGAGCGTCAGGGTATAAAGGCGCATGACCGACGTCATATCCTCAGTCTTTTTTGCCGCATGGTCCGATGCAGAAGCAGCGTTGCAAGTGCCGTTCACGTTCTGAAATTTTTCGTTGGAGTTTCAGACCGATACCAAGTTGGGCTAAGTACCCCGTTGGGGAATATTTTTGTTTTTTCTTGCCTCAGTTACTTACCGGATGTCAGAAAAAGTGAATAATTGTATTTCTTGTGGGAAACAGATACCGCATAGGGGATTACCACTCGCTTTGTATTCCTTGTTTGGGACCGGAGCACGACGTAGTCGGGTGTCGGTTTTGTGCTAGGTTTAATAAGCGCACTATAAAACGGAGGTTAGATTGCGCTAGGTTAGTCTTTGGCAAGAGGTGTAATTATAATATGCCGTCGGATGTTCCGACGCCTGCTTCTACTAAGAAGCGCAAAGACAAATCTTTAAAGCCTAGGCAGGATGATTCGTCCGTTTCGGACGCCGGACCTTTAGAAGCTACAGCTGAACAGGTGGATCCGGCTGAAGTTTCTGTTGAGTCCCAGGGGGAAACTTTGATTTTACAGGATGTGGCCTCTCAGGAGGCAGGTCAGGCTGAAGGGGCCTCTCAGGTTACTATTCTCCCTTCTATGCCTAAGGTGGTTAGGCCTTCTGCTACTGTTTCTAAGGCTCCTTCTAAGGGCAGATCTGTCTTGCCTTCCTCTGGTGTCAGTTCTGATTCTTCAGGGTCTGTGCCTAAAAAGCACATGCTTAAAATGGCAGAGGATTTGATTACTTTAATTAGAGGTTCTATGCCCCCTCCTGATAAGAGGCCCAGGATGGAGCCAGAGTTGGAAAGTTTGGAGCAGGCCTCAGATGATTCAGAGTCTTCTGCTGAAGACATTCAAGATTTCCCTCCTTATTCTGATTCTGATGCAGAGGATTCCACTCCTTCTGCTTCTCCTCCAGAGGATTTTTCATTTTCAGAAACTCTGCATTCCATGAGGGAGCATTTTAAGTGGGAGGGACAGGATTACTCTGATTCACGGAAGAGACTTAGGGAGTTCTTGTTTTACCACAGCATAGACCCTTAGCTATACCTCCGGTTTTGGATGTTGTTTCAGATGTTTTCTCGAAGCTTCCCTTAATCCAGATTCTGTGCCTCCTGCCCCAGTTAAACCGGACAGGTATTACAGGGTGCCTGAGGCTCATAAATATCTGTATAAGAGTCCTAGGGCGGACCCAGAAACTATTAGTCAGGGGCCTAAGGGGGTTAGAGCCTCTGTTGTTAAGAATCCGGTTCCTCTGGATAAGGAAGCTAGAGCTTTGGATAGATGGGGTAAGAAGGTGTATACCTCTTCTATTTTAGCAATGAGAGCTTTGAACTGCCAGTTTCATATGTTGAAGTATCAGAATTTCCTCCTTTCTCAGCTAAGATCTAAAGTGGATGCTTTGGCAGAGGGCATAGAGTGTAAAGAATTGCAGGATTTAGTGCATGTTTCTGAACAGGTGGGTAAGCACTCTTTGCAATGTGGTTTTGATGCTTTACAGGCTTCTTCTAGGGTGGCTGCCACTGGTTCAGTTATTCGTAGGCACGCCTGGCTTAAGGATCAGAATTTGTCTGAGCATGTTAAGTCTAGAATTCTGGATGCCCCTTTACAGTCTGAAGTTTTGTTTGGTCCTCCTGTGGAGTCAGTCTTAAAGAAAATGGAAGACAAGGCTAAGTCTATGCAGATTGTTAAATATTTTTTGCAGGTACAACCTCCAAAGTTTAGTAGAAATTGGCCTATTAAGGGGTGGACGTACCCTTCTGATTCTCAGTCTAGGGGTAGATCTAGGCGTGGTCGGGGCAGAGCTCAGAGTACCTTCAGGCCGAGACAATGGAGTTCGCCTGCTCAATCTGCTGGTGAGGGCAGGGGCCAGTCCTTTCGTAAACAGGCCCAATGACCTGCATTTTCAGCTGCCAGATTCTTCTTGCCTGGCAGCTCCTTTGGGAGGAAAGTTGGCTCTTTTCAAGCAAAATTGGCATTTAGTCACCCAGGACAAATGGGTATTGGACATTATAAACCGAGGTTACAAGTTCTATTTCCATACCATGCCTCCTTTCAAAGGCATGCCAGACGTCCCTCCTCGGCAAAGGATAGAGGCTCGCAGACAAATTTCTTTACTTCTTCAAATAGGAGCTATACAGCCAGTTCCTCTGTCAGAAATGGGCCTAGGATTTTATTCTCGCCTGTTTCTAGTTCCGAAGAAAGGGAACACGTGGAGACCAATGTTGGATTTATCTATCCTCAACACTTACCTGGACATTCCAAAGTTCAAGATGCTGACTTTACAACAACTTTTACCTCTGTTGGGAAAAGATCACTGGATGGTTACTCTGGATCTCAAAGAGGCTTACCTTCATGTTCCTATCAGGCCCAGTTGCAGGAGGTACCTGCGTTTTCGGGCTGGAAATTTACATTATCAATTCTCTGCATTGCCCTTTGGCTTATCTACTGCGCCCAGAGTGTTCACAAAGGTTCTGGCTCCAGTGATAGCTTTTTTCAGACTAAGAGGAATACAGATTTATCCTTATTTGGACGACTGCCTGATTATTGCACAAGAAAAGGACGAACTTCTTCATCATCTACAGTATGTGATGGCAGTGTTAAGATGCCTAGGGTATTCTGTGAACGAAACAAAGTCCAGTCTAGTACCCTCTCAGGACATGTGCTTTCTGGGTGTGAGACTGAATACAGCTTCCCAGATGGCCTTTTGACCCCGGACAAACAAAGAAGCCTATCTCTTTATTTCCATCAAATGTCTCTACGGTCCAGGCTGACTGCAAGGACAGTCCTTCAAGCCTTGGGGTTCATGGCATCTTGTATTCTGGTACTTCCCAATGCCAAATTGCATATGAGGAAGCTTCAATGGTATCTCAAAATGTATGGACACAGCACTGCCAAGATCTAGACACTGTCATTCAGATAATACCTTGCATTCAGAAGGAGTTTTTGTGGTGGGCTCAGGAATGTCACCTAAACAAGGGACTCTCTGTGACCCGGCCAGAGGCGAGTCAGATTCTAACGACAGATGCCTCGGACAAGGCTTGCGGAGCACACCTCAATGGAAAATGGGTGCAAAACACGTGGCCTGTCAAACTCCAACATTTGCATATCAACTTGAAGGAAATGTTAGCAGTCCAGTTTGCATTGATGGCTTTCAAAGATTTACTTCACCCAGGGCAGGTGTTGATTCAAACAGACAACACTACTGTCAGGTGGTACATCAACAAGCAGGGGGGAACCCATTCTTACCCTCTTTGCAGGCAAGCGATGATTCTGTGGGAAACTGCTCTCAATCTACACCTCAATCTTCAGGCAAGGTTTCTACCAGGAGCACAGAACTCCTTAGCAGATGTATTGAGCAGACAAATAGTGGATCCTCACGAGTGGAAATTGGATCCTCATGTATTTCAGCAGTTGACAGTGTTATGGGGAACTCCAGACATAGATCTGTTCGCTTCTCCACTAAATTACCAGTTGCCAAAGTTTTGCACAAAAAAATGTTTCATCACACAGCTTGGAAGGTGGACGCTCTATCATTCAGAACAATCTGCATGTATATGCCTTTCCACCTCTGCCTCTTCTTCCCAGGGTACTTTTGAAGGCCAGACAAGACAAGCCAACCATGATTTTGATAGCACCGGATTGGCCTCGACAACACTGGTACCCACTACTGAGGAGTTTAGTACGAGAACCTCCATGGCCTCTGCCTTTGATTCCGCACCTTTTGTCTCAAGAGGACAGTCACTTCCTCAATGTCAAGATTCAGTCTCTGCATCTAACAGCCTGGCATATTCTGTTTTAGGCTCTGGAGGGTCTCAGCTTCCACAACAAGTTTTGAATGTTATTTTGGAGGCCAGGAGGCCTAGTACCAGGAAGGTTTACGCTGATAAATGGAGGAGATTTTTATTTGGAGCAAAGGAAAGGACTTTGATGTCTCCAAACCTGATTTAAGTGTTGCTCTTCAATATCTTACTGAGTTATTGGACAAGGGTTTGTCTTTCTCCTCAATAAAGGTCCATGCTGCAGCCATTTCTGCTCACTATGATTGTGACCCTCCTTTATTCTCTCATCCTTGGTTTAAGCAATTTCTTAGAGGGCAAAGAATATAAGACCCCCACGTAGAGCTCCTACTCCTGCTTGGGATCTCAATTTTGTGTTGGAAAAACTTACTCTACAACCTTTTGAGCCTGCAGCTACTGCCGAGTTAAAGTATTTGTCATGGAAAACTGCTTTTTTGTTGGCCATTACCTCTGCAAGAAGGGTTTCTGAATTACAGGCCCTCATGGCAGTGGAGCCTTTCCTGATTTTTCATAAGGCTAGGGTATCTTTGCGTACTAACCCTTCCTTTATGCCTAAAGTGGTTTCTAGTGTGGTCTTAAATCAAACTATTCATTTGCCTACTTTTTATGCAAACCCCCAAAATAAAGGGGAGAAAATTTTGCATACTTTGGATATTCACAGGCAGTTGCGTTATTATTTGAGCAGAACCAAGGAGTTCAGACAGTCTCAGCAATTGTTTGTTTCTTTTGCTTTGGGTTCACAGGGTAAACCTGTTTCAAAACAAACTATTTCTAAATGGATTGGGTTTTGTATTTCTTTCTGTTATTCCCATCATGGTAAGGAGATTCCTGCTGGAATCAGGCCTCATTCCACTAGGGCTGCTGCTACTTCTACGGCCTTTCTAAGGGGGGTAGCTACAAAAGACATTTTGGAGGCAGCTACTTGGAGTTCAGTGCATACCTTTTCTAAACATTACCACCTTCCTCTTTATTCTAAGTCTAGGGCTGGATTTGCCACTGCTATTTTACAGGGCATTTTAGCGGCCCCTAATGCTTTATGATTTTTACCATCCTCCCTTTCCCGTTGCTTTGGGATTCTACCCATAAGTAAGGACTGCAGCAATGTGAGATGAAGAACATAGTACAGTTTTGTACCTACCATAAATGTAGATGTTCAAGATCCACATTGCTGCAGTCCAATTTACCCTCCCTCCTTCCCCACTGTAGTTTGACTTGGTGCTATGCTTTAGGTGATGGTTGTTGTTGGGCATGTTTTTGGGAGGTATTCTGTTTTTGGCTGTGGCCTTTCTGGTTTGGCCTTCTGACATCTGGGGCAAGAAAAGACTGAGGATATGACGTCGGTCATGCGCCTTTATACCCTGACGCTCTGATGTCAGATCTAGGCGCCCATGACCGACGTCAGCCTAATACTTTGGTATTCGGGCCGACCGAGGACAGCGGACTACCCATAAGTAAGGACTGCAGCAATGTGGATCTTCGAACATCTACATTTATGGTAGGTACAAAACTGTACTTTTCCCAAGGATACAGATTCCACTTCCACTCCTTACCAACCCTAAACGGTTGGCCAGACCTACCCCCAAATCAGTGGGCAGAGGCTCAACAGCAGGTTCTCAATCTTCTAAGTATCAGGGCTATTCAACCTGTCCCAAAAGAGGATTGGGGAGAAGGTTTTTACTCAAGAAAATACCTAGCGTCCTATCCTGGACTTGTCTGTCCTGAACACCTTTTTGATGATCCCAAAATTCAAAATGCTAACTCTTCATCAGCTGCTTCCCATGCTAGGCAAAAATGCCTAGTTGGCAACACTGGATTTAAAGGAAGCTTACCTGCATATCCCAGTAAGGGAATCTTGCAGAAAATACCTACGTTTCAGAGCAGGCTACATGCACTATCAGTTTTCTGCACTGCCCTTTGGCTTATCTATTGCTCCCAGGGTATTCACAAAGTGCCTAGCTCCAGTCATTGCATTCTGCAGACAAAGAAATATTCAAATATACCCATACCTGGATGATTGTCTAATTCATGCAGAAAGCCAGGACGTACTATTAAATCATCTGGCATTTGTAAAGAAACTGCTAACCTCACTGGGGTGCACCATAAACAAAAGGAAATCTCACCTAGTACCCTGCCAACAAATTGTATTCCTGGGAGCAAGCTTGAATACAACTTCCCAGATGGCCTATCTCACATCAGAGAAACAAGTTTGACTGCCTACTTCAAACTACTGGCCGCAAAGACCCAGCGGTCTGCAAGGAAAATACTGCAAGCCGTGGGGTTAATGGCCTTTTGCATTCTACTAATTCCATATGCACGACTGCATATGAGGAAACTACAATGGTATCTAAAAAGCCTATGGTGTCAACATTCTCAGGACCTGGAGTCCATGATTCTCATCATTCCTTGTATAAAGACAAAGTTCCTTTAGTGGACAGAAGCCTGCCACCACAACAAGGGACTGCCACTCACTCTAACCCCTGCCACCCAAACCCTAACAACAGACTCATCAGACTATGCATGGGGGGCTCACTTGGCAGGGCAGTGCATTCAGGGCAAATGGAACCAGAGTCAAATGCACCTGCATATCAATCAAAAAGAAATGTTACCTGTACAGAATTCTCTGACAGCCTTGGAGGACCACATTCTTCCAGGACAGTTTATTGGTAGAGACGGACAACATCACTGTTATGTGGTACATAAACAAACAGGGGGGAACATACCCCTATCTGTAGACTAGCCATGGCTCTGTGGAACTC
Source organism: Protopterus annectens (assembly GCF_019279795.1). Classification (NCBI taxonomy): domain Eukaryota; kingdom Metazoa; phylum Chordata; order Ceratodontiformes; family Protopteridae; genus Protopterus; species Protopterus annectens. Next base: position 1,220,553,056 of record NC_056733.1, on the reverse strand, counting down.
TGTCTTGAGTACCAAGTGCACCTACAAGCTCAATTCCTGCCAGGCAAGTTAAATACACTGGCAAACGACCTAAGGAGAAATCTCATGGACCCGCACAAGTGGAAACTGGAGCCAAAGATATTCAACATTCTGAGAAACAAATGGGGGAGCCTAGATAGCGACCTGTTTGCCTCCCCTCAGAACTACCAGTTGGACAAATTCTGCACAAGGGCTCCCCACAGCTAATTTTGGAAAGTGGACACCCTGTCCTTTACCTGGAAAAGCCTCTCAGTTTGCCTTTCCCCCTCTGCCTTCTCCTCTCCAAAGTTTTACTAAAGACCAAACAGGACAATTCTCATTGCACCAGACTGGCCATGCCAACACTGGTACCCCCTCTTGCGCAGTATGCCACTACTGGAACCATGGCACCTGCCTCAGACTCCTTCCATACTATCCCAGCAGGAGGGCCAGATTCTGTACCCCCAGCTTCAAACACTGAACCTGGCAGCCTGGCTAATTTCCTGAGTTCTCCTATGTAGACCCCTCAGCAAACAAGTGCTGGATGTCATCCTGGAGGCAAGGAGGCCTAGTACTAGAAAGTCCTATGCTGAAAAGTGGAAAAGATTCTGTTCTTGGAGCCAGACTCGGGGGATGGGCATAACAGTGCCCAGTTTACCGCATATCCTTCAGTACTTATAGAAGCTTCACAAGGGCCTTTCCTTCTCTGCCATTAAAATTCATGCCACAGCCATCTCAGCAGATTATAATACTGAGCCCACCCCTCTTCTCTCACCCCTTACTGAAACAATTCTTCAGCGGGGCCAAAAATTTAAGACCACCCAGGAGAGCCCCTACTCCTGCCTGGGATCTTACCTTTGTATTGGAAAAGCTCACTTTGCCTCCTTTTGAGCCAGCTGCAACCGCGGAGTTGAAATTTATTTCTTGGAAAGCAGCCTTCCTTCTAGCCATCATTTCAGCAAGAAGGATGTCTGAATTACAGGCCCTCATGGCAGTAGAGCCTTTCATAGTCTTTCATGCAGACAGGGTGTCCCTCAGGACCAATCCTTTCTTTATGCCCAAGGTGGTATCCAGTGTGGCCCTTAATTAGTCCATTCATTTGCCAGCCTTCTTTTCTAATCAACAGAACAAAGGGGAACGAATACTGCACTCCTTAGACTTGCACAGGCGTTAGATTTTACTTGGACAGGACCAAGCCTCTCAGGAAATCTGAAGAGCTGCTAGTTGCCTTTGCTCCAGGGAAAGAGGGGAAGGCCATTTCAAAGCAAACCATTTCTAAGTGGATAGGCCATTGCATTCTTTTCTGCTATAAGCACCATGGAAAACCTCTACCCCAGAGAGGATAAGACCCCATTCCACCAGGGCTGCATCTACTTCTACAGCCTTTCTCAGAGGTGTTCTTACCAAGGACATCCTAGAAGCTGCTACCTGGAGTTCTGTACATATCTTCAGCAAGCATTACCACTTGCCAATTTGTTCTAAATTCAGAGCTGGTTTTGCCACTGCAATCTTGCAGGGCCTAATAGCTAGTCCTAATGCTCAATAACTGCCTCCTCCCTTCCTTAGCTTTGGGAATCTACCCTAATGTAATGACTGCAACAGTGAAACACGAAGAACTTAGTACAGTTGTGTACACTTACCATAAATGTAGATGTTCGAGTGTATTCACTGTTGAGGTCCTGGTTACTCCTCCCTCCAGCCCCCTGACTTCTATTTGATATACCTCTCGTCTTGGTTTCTAAACTTAAGCTTTCTGGTGTATTTTCTTTTTGTTGGAGGTGTAACCTTATATTTTATTGCTTCACATTATGGGGGCACCTGACATCTGGGGCAAGAAAAACTGATGTAATGGCATCAGCTGTATGCTTTATACCCCTGACTACCTGACGTCATGGAAGATGAGATGCAACGATGCAGGACCCAAGACTTAGATAATCAGGCCAACTGAGGGCTACCTGCAAGCATATAACCCAAATGTAATGACTGCAACAGTGAATACACTCTAACATCTACATTTATGGTAAGTGTACACAACTGTACTTTCTTTCTTGCCATCAGAGCCTCAGGCCGGGTGCCAGTCGGTCGGTTCACGCTAGAGAAAGAGGACTCTGGAAAGCTAAGTACCCCATTGGGAAAACGTTTATGTATTGTTTCACTAATATCAAAGAAAATAAAGGTCTCCACTGTGGCAAACAGATCCCACACTGGGAATTCCACTCTGTGTGTGCGACTTTCTTGGGGCTTGAATAAGACGTTCTCAACTGTCATTTTTGTGGTAACTTTAATAGCAAAACCATTAGGTGTAGGGCTGAGATTCTAGCTAGGCAGCTTAGTGAATCATCAGGTCACTCGCGTCCTGTGGTGTCCGCCGGTCAAGGTGAAGTAGGCATACTTAGGCAGAAAAGGTTTAGGGCCTTGGACAACACCCGCTAGCCGTCAGCCTAGGCTTGTTATTGCTGAAGAAGTTGAAGCATTTTCCCAGCCCCCTTCTGTGACCAAGGCGGTTGTGCAGGCCTCTTTTGAGACCCATTTGGAGTCTGATATGCTTTCTAGTCCCTCAACGTCTTTTCTCATTTATAGAATTTGGTTTGTCGGCTGGGTTCTGGACCACTATGTAGGCTGTGGCTTCTGATGACTGTGCTGACTATCCCTCTGATATTTCTTTGGGGGGAGTTGGAGGGGCCCAGTTCCAGGTAGTTATCCCCCCTATGTTCTGAGTCTTAAGTTGGACCCACAGTTCAGAATGGAGGCCAAAGCCCAAAAGGTTGATGGTCAGTTTGCCCCAGCCACAGCTGAATGGGTCTTGGTCTCTGTATTCATAGATGTCCTTCTATTCCATTGTTGCCATATTCTACTAGTGGGCTTACCCTTCTGATTAGGTTGTCCAGCCAGGTTTCCAAAGACTTTCAGTCTTTCTTGGTGCGTTGGACGTCTGACGTGGAGGCAGGAACGTGGGGCCATAAAGGTGATGTCAGCACACACCTGCCCTCAGAACTTTTCATCCGCCAGCCATACGCCAGGTGTTCCTGCTACTCGTGGACGTCGAATCTGAATCGTATCAAAGCTAAGTACCTAGTTAGGGATTCTTTGTCCTTTTTTTGTATAGTTTATAGTCTGTTCATGTTCAGTAAGAGTAAGTGCAATTGTGGTCACCAGATTCCCCATAAAGCCACCCACGACCAGTGTCTTTCCTGTTTGGGTAGGGAACACGATTATAAGAACTGCGTCACCTGTCAGTCATTCATCCCCAAGACCCTTCGTCACCGTTTACAGGCCTCCCTGTGCCGCTCCTTAGCCTGTAGCCGTCGTCAGCTGGGTTTAGGATCTGGCATCCGCCACAGGAGATACAGCCGGGTACTTTACGACCTCACAATCTAGAGTGGGCAGCACATCCGGGGAGGATGTACCGGCACCTGTTACAGACACCGGGGGGGACCTGTGTTTTCGATGGGTGCTTTGGACTCTGCCTCCGCAGTACCACCGATAAATTCTAGGCCTACCGCCAGCCAGACGACTGTTAGGCCTTCTGAAAAGAAACAAAAGACTAAACATCTTTCTCCAGCGCCTGAATCCTTACCCGATTGGCAGGCCTTTAGCCAAACTTTATACAATGCCTTCATGACTTTTAGGCCTTCCACTGAAGCTGCTCTTGCTGTTCCACCTCTTCCAAGTCCCAGACCTTCCATCCCTGAAAGGGACTGTGAGTCAGGCAGCAGAGGAGGAGTTGTCTGACTCCTCGGAGGACTCCCTATCCTACTCTTCCCTGATCTAATCCCCTCTGGGGTATGGATCTCCTGAGGAAACCTCTGCAGAGCCTAATTCCCCAGTGGAAGACCTAACCTTCAGTGACACAGTTAACTTGAGAGACCACTTCAAGTGGGAATGCTCAGACATGACTGAGCAACAATGATATTTTATGATCTCATACATATGGATTCTCCTAACCCTTCGCCTATTCCACCTGTTCATCCAGCCTTTCTGGATGCATTTGCTGCTGCATCCACTAATCCAGATTCCCAACCACCTGCTCCTCTCAGGACAGATAGATTATACAGGTTCCCTTACTCAGACAAATTCTTGTTCAGGTGCCCACCGGCAGACCCTGCCACTATCTCCATTTCCACTGACAGGGCATCCAAGCTCCTTCCTACCACCACTGTCTTCCCTGCAGATAAGGACAGCAAGGCTGTGGAGAGGTGGGGAAAGAAGTTTTACACCTCTGCCACCCTAGCTTTTAGGGCAACAAATTACCAATCTCACATGGCTAAATACTGTCTTGCTCTGCTGGACAAACCCTCCAAGGAGTTGAATGACATCCCTGACTGTGCTGCTAAAACATCCCTGTTCTCCTTACTAGGGCTGTTCACTCAGGTGAACAAGCATTCCCATAGGTGTGGATACGATGCAGCTGAAGCCTCAGTTAGGTCAGCTCATCAGCATCCTTGTTAAAGAGATATTCCTAGTTGTGCCTTTAGCCCCTCCCTGATGACTTTAGAGCCAAGCTCCTGAGCACCCCCCCCCCCCCGGACCACTGAGCCCTCTTTAGTGCTAAAGTGGCTGACCTTTTTAAGTCTGTGGAACAAAAAGGGAAGGAACTGTAGGACCTCCGGCATCTCCTAGTCTCTCCCATCCCTAAGTTCCAGAGGAACTATCCAGCAAAGACTCAATTTATAAGAAAGACCTCCAGGCCTTTAGCCCCTACCAGGTCTAGAAGACCCCTCAGATGGTGGTCCATTCAGCCTAGGACACCTCAGCCCCCTAGTCAGAGGCCTCCCTTTCCTGACAGGGCAGGCACTGTCTGACTGCCTGCCACAACCCCCCCACCTCCCTCCCTTCCTGTGTTCACCCGCCTCTCACACTGTCTCCCTGTGTGGTCCCTCGTCACATCAGACAAGTGGATTTTGTCCATCCTGCGGGAAAGTTACTTTATGACTTGGCTCTCCCCTCTTCCAAGACTGGCCATGCCACAACCACCTGCATCCCAACTGCCCCATCTCCATCAGGTCTTAAACAACTTGCTGCTTCAAGGCACCATAGAATCAGTACCCCCTCATTCTCAACGGAAAGGATTTTATTCCAGAATATTTCTGGTCCCCTGGAAGGAAGGACCATGGAGACCTATCCTAGACCTCTCCCGCCTCAATCTGTTCTTAAAGGGTCCCTCCTTCAGGGTGCTCACCTTACCCACACTCTTTCGTGTTATATTTCCTCAGACCTTCTTGGCAACCCTGGACATAAAGGAGGCCTACCTCCACATCCCCATAAACCCTGCTTTCAGGAAATATCTCAGATTCCTAGCAGGCTCTTCTCACTTTCAGTTCTGTGCCTTGCCTTTTGGGCTGTCCACTGTCCCAAGGGTATTCACAAAATGCCTGGCTGCAGTTATTGCCTGCTGCAGGACCAAGGGGGAATACAAATATTCCCATACCTAGACGACCTCTTAATTCAGGCAGCAGACCGAGAAACCCTCCTTTGTCATATGAAAGACGACCTGCTGCAGTCTCTAGGGTTCCTGATAAATTTCCCAGAATCCCAACTTGATCCGGCACAGGACATTGTCTTCTTCGGATGCAAAATCAGGACAGACATCATGATGGCCTCCCTTCCAGGGGAAAGGTGATAGGTGATATCTCTTTCCCACCACCTTTTCTCTGCACTTCATTCATCAGAACGGTCTGCGAGAATTCCTGAGACTACTGGGGTACATGGCAGCCACTATTACCATGCTACCCCTAGCGAGGTTACACATCAGGAGATTTCAATGCTACCTTCGCTCAGTGTGGACCCAGCACTCCCACCCCTTCAAGTTCAGGGTCCCACTCCTCCCATGTCTCCGCCAAGAACTGAAATGGTGGCTAGCTCAGGTAGCCCAAAATCCAGGTCTACCCCTACAAATGCCTCCCTCCTCCCAGACCATGCAGACGGATTCCTTAGATTGGGGCTGGGGGGCAACTCTGGGTACAAGGATAGTGCAAGGTTTGTGGACGGACAGACACACACAAGAGCACATAAATGTCAGGGAAATGAGAGCAATTCTCGCCCTGCAGACCTTCCAACCCTACCTCCAGCAGGGCCTCCTAAAGATCTTCACAGACAACACCACAGTCATGTGGTTCCTCAGCAAGCATGGAAGGACAAAGTCCTACCTCCTGTGCAGCCTATAACCCTACAGGTATTGGAGCTGGCTACCTCTCAGGGAATCACCCTCCAGGCAGCCTGCATCCTGTACCAGCACAACTCGCAGGCAGATTCACTAAGCAGAACCAAATCAGACAGCCACTATCTATTGTGGATAGAGAACACCCACTTGAACAGGCCATTTCCTTTCAGACTTTGTCTACGTTTCTAGATTTTTATGATGGATTCCTCTGGCATTGCTTGGGAGCCCATATAGAGGCCCTGAGAGTCCAAAGTACTTTGGGACAAGCAGGTAAAAAGGCAACACATAGCCAAGACCACTACCATAATCTCTCAAGTCTGTCAAGGCATTCAGGAACATTTGGCAGTGGGTTGCATTGGTAATCAAAACAGACAGTAACATAGTTTTGTACATAAACTAGCAAAACAGTGCACACTCCTACCTGTTGTGCAAAATGCCTGTGCTAGTTTCGAAAGTATACTAAGAGAGAAGCATGGCACCATTGGCTTAGTATATACCTGGCCAGGGCACTGAGTTTGTAGGCAGTTTAAGTAGGACTGCACTAAACCTCAATAAATTGATACTGAAGAGCGAAGTGTTCTTGTATCTGGTCCACAAGTGGGGGTGTGTGCCATAAATGGACCATTTTGCTTATCCCGAGAACAGAGTGCTTAGGAAATCATGCATCTGGACTCCCAAGAAAGAGGCCTGGGTTACAGATGTTTTCTCCATCTTGCAAATGGGCCTGTTTCTGTATGCTTTCCGTTTCATTCTCCTCTTCCCTGGTTGCCATAGAAGAGTAGGGAGGAGAGGCATGAGATGAGCCTAATAACTAACATTTGGTAAAGACACCACTGGATGTCCTTCTGGTCATATGCTGCTGTATTCATGACATCAGGGAGTTTGCTGCTGTGAACTCGCATGTCTAGCCATTATACAAAAGTTTAATGCTACCACTAGGGTGTGGGCAACATCCTGGGCATCTTCTCTGACGCCAGTTGTAAATGGACATCAGCACGCATACTCCTCAGAACTTTTCTGCTGCCTGTGTGACTACCAGCTCCGGTCATTGCTTTATCAGAAGAAGCATTTTTCTACATCCGACTCCAGATAAGTACCCCATAGGGGTTTTCTAATATTTTCTTGCTACTGCTTTGGGTTTCATGTCAGGTAGGAAGGGCAAGTGTGGGTGTGGAAGGCAAATTCCACATAAAGATTTGCATGAGCTCTGTCTGTTCTGCCTAGGCTGAGAAACATGACCATACCAAGTGTAGTATTTGTCAGGCTTTTGTCCCTAAAACCCTTAGAAGCTATCTAGACACTTTGAATCTTTACCTTGAGAATCTTTACCTTGAGAACCAAAGACTTAAATGCCTTACCACTCGTATGGACCTGACGTCGGAACCCTCGGAAGAGCCCCCCAGTCAAGAAGACCAACAAGAGCAAGCCTGAAACTGGTGCACCCTCCACTTCAGCTGTACTTCTCAAGGCCAATGAAGGCCCATAGTCTGAGCTGTAGTTCTCTGTGCTTCCTTCGGCAGAAGGCCCGGAGGAAACTTGCGTTACCAGAGGTCACATCCCAGAGGGAAACTCGGGCGTTCATGTTGGCTGCAGAGGGGGAACTTAGGCTTATTTCCAAGGGACAGCGTGGGGTTTTCCAGGTTATTGTCCATGAGGATATTTCCCAACCTCAGTCTTCTATGAGCATTGAACAGCCCTCGAATTGGCAGGCCTTTACCCAAGGCCTGCTCAATGCTTTCTTGGCCTTACGTCAGGGCCCAACCCCTTCTCAAAACCTACAGCCTCTACTCCTAAGGGGACAATCCCTGACTATCCCTCTGTGGGTGAGGATTCTTTAGAGAATGAGAATGAGTCTCACCTACTCCTCACAAATGGCCTCTCTCCTAGGATATGCCTCCCCAGAGGAGGAGTCCGGTGGCACAGACTCCCCAGGTGAGGATCTCACCTTTGGTGAGACTATCACGAAGATGCAAGAGTTCTTTAATTGGGATTGCAGCCAAGTCACTGAGACTCAAAAAAGATGATATGAGTTAATCCAGTTGGAGTCTCCTAGCCCTTCTGCTATACCCCCAGTACACACCCTACCTTTCTGGATGCTTTCATGGCTGCTTCCAAAAAACCTGATTCACAGCACCCAGTACCCAAGCGTCCATACAGGATTGTACAAGGTGTCCGAGGCAGCAACCTTTCTTTGCAAGGCTGCTCCTGCAGATCTGGCAGTCATTTCCGTGACCATGGACAAGACTTCATAGTTGCTCCCGTGTACTTCTCTTCTGCCCTCTGATAAAGAGAACAGGATGATGGAATGCCTGGCAAAGAAGGTTTGCACTTCTGCTACCCTGAAAATTAGAGCTACCAGTTACCAGGCACATATGGTTAAATATACCCTGGCCCTCATGGCTGATATAACTAAGCAATTGGAAGAACTCCCAGATTCACATGCTAAGGCTAATATCTCTTCCCTCCTATGCTCTTGCTCCCAGGTCACTAAACATTCTATCAAGTGCAGTTATGATAGTGTAGAAGCGTCTGCTAGGGCTGCTGCCTCAGGCTCTGTCATCAGGCGGTACTCATGGCTGAGACTGCAACCTCTCCCTTATGATATCAAATCCAAACTCCTGGATGCACCTCTGGACCAACAGTCATCTCTTTGGTGCAGCAGCTGCTGAGCTTTTCAAAGCCCTACAAACAAAGGGAAGGAGCTGCAGGAGCTCGGACATATCTTTGTCTCCCCACTGCCTTGTTTCCAGAGGAATTACCTTACAAAAACAACTTTTGTGAGAGCGTCTGGCAAGAGACCTCAGGCAAAACCCAGAAAGGAATATAGGAAACAGGCCCCTCAGCCCTGCATCTATCATCCCTCCCTCTAAACAGCCTTTTTTGGGAAAATCTGGTAGTCTGTGACTACTAGGCTTCTGCATTCAACACCCTCCTATCCATGCACCTATCCCTCTCCCTCCCCACTTGGAGGCAGGTTATCAGGACTCATGGGTCCTCAAAATCATAAAACAGGGATACTTCATGTCTTGGGAGGTCAGATTTACTCCAGATGGCATTCCCCAACCACCCAGAGGCCAAATATCTCTTTCCCCTCCAATCCTACTGGAACTTTGTGCTCAAGGAACCATTCAGGAGGTTCCCACCTTGGCAAGAGGAAGAGGTTTTTATTCAAGACTCTTTCTGGTTCCCAGAAAGGAAGGCCCCCAGAGACCTATCCTGGACCTCTCCCACCTCTACACCTTCCTCAGCATCCCATCATTCAGGATGCTCTCTCTCCCTACTATCCTACCCCTGATTCTTCCTCAGGCTTTTTTTAGTATCTTTGGACATAAAACACCTATTTACACATACCCATTCACCCACTCTTCAGGAAGTACCTCCGCTTCTCAGTGGACTCTGCACACTTTCAATTCTGTGTTTTACCTTTTGGGCTTTCTACAGCACCAAGGGTGTTTACCAAATGTTTGGCCCCAGTGGTGGCATTTGCTAGAAGAAAGGGAATACAGCTTTTCCCTTAGTCTACATTCTGATCCAGGCTCCTTTAAGCCCCACAGCAGGTCCTACCTCCTGTGCAGACTAGCACTGCAGGCTTGGGAAATCGCGTTGGGGAAGCTGGTCCTTCTCTAAGCAGTTTACATCCCCTCTGCAGAAAATGTGATGGCAGATTTGACCAGGACCATGACCCTTTCTCATTAATGGATGCTGAACAAGGGACATTATGTTCTTCGTGATTCACTGTTGCAGTCATTACATTTGGGTAATCTGCTGGCAGGTTGCCTTCAGTCGGCCTGAATTCCAAAGTGTTGGGTCCTGCATCAGTTGCTGTCTCCTCTTCCATGACGTCAGGTCGTCAGGGGTGTAAAACATGCAGCCTACGCTATTTTCTTTAGTCTTTCTTGCCGTGCGGTGCCCGAAGAAGCATTTTGCAAGTGCCGGTCGGCCGACTACTGAAATATTCGAGTTTGAGTTTCAGAACCGAAGTCTTCACTAAAGCTGAGTACCCCATTGAGGAAACATTTTTTTTCCTTGCTTTTTACCGATGTCAGAAAAAGTTAAGAATTGTATTACTTGTGGGAAGCAAATATCTCATAAGGATTTCCATTTATACTGTATTCCTTGCCTAGGCCCTGATCACAACGTGCCTTGCTGTCAGTTTTGTGCTAGATTTAACCAAAGCACTATTAAGCATCGGTATATTTTTGCATCAAAGTATTTTGGAAACAGATTTAACTACCCAGAAATGTCGGCAGATTGCAATCCGACTACCGGAGTACATAAAAAACGCAAAGAAAGGACAGAGAAAGGCAGTCGAGATCCAGAACAGATGACAGAGCTTCTCCTAAGCCAGTCGCTGGTTCGCCGGTACTCAGTGAGGCGCCTTCGCAGCCCCTGATACCCGCTACCTTCGAGTCGCAGGCCTCTACCGACACCTATGTGGAGTCCGGCATGCCCCAAGATACTCAAGGTATTGGACCGACAGATGTATCTCCCTCGGATGGGTCCGGAGCCGCTGAGCAGGCACTGGCTTCTGAGGGTGTATTCAGACCTCAACATTTGTACATCAAACCGACGACAGCTGCAAAACCAAAGACAAAAGCAACTTCTAAAACTGAAAAAAACGACGCATGAGCCACATGCACAGGCCTCTATGCCTAAAAAACAGATCAAAACGGCTGAAGACCTTATTACCTTGATCAGGGGGTACCCATCCCCCTCCAGATGAGAGGCGTAGGCAAGACACTGATTATGAATCTTCAGATCAGGTTTTTATTTCTTCTGATTCCTCTTCTGATCAGGAATTATCTATACCTCCCTATGAGGATTCTGATGCTGAGGAGTCTATTCCATCTGCATATCCTCCTGAGGGATTATTCATTTGGAGAAACCTTGCATACTTTGAGGGAGCATTTTCACTGGGAGAGTCAAGACTTCTCGGAATAAAAAAAGAGGCTCAGGGATTTCCTTCTCCCTCAGCACAAGCCTTTAGCCATTCCCCCTGTTTTAGACATTGTGGATGATGTGTTTTCGGAGTCAAGCTTGACCCCTGACTCCTTGCCTCCGGCTCCCAGTAAGCCGATATTACAGGGTCTTTGACTTACATAAATTTTTATTTAGAAACCCTGCTGCTGATCCTGAAACTATTTCACAGGGTCCAAAGGGAGTTAAGGCCTCAACAGCAAAAAATCTTACCCCCTCTGACAGAGATTTAAGGGCACTGGACAGATGGGGAAAAAGGTTTATACATCTGCAACCTTGGCAATCAGGGCCTTAAACTGTCAATTTCATATGCTTAAGTACGAGAAACAGTTTATGGGATTGCTGAAACAGAAAATGATGTTGATTTCAGAATGTGCAGAAAATAAGGAATTGCAGGAATTATTGCATGCAGCTGAACAAGTTGGAAATCATAATTTGCATTGTGGTTTTGATTCTTTAGAGGCCTACAGTTACTGGATCTGTGATTAGGAGGCATGCCTGGTTAAAGGAACAAAATTTGCCTGATCATGTTGAAGCTAAATTGCTAGGTGGACCTTTACAGCATGATTCTCTATTTGATGTTGAGGCAGAAGAGGTTTTAAAGAAAATGGAAGACAAAGCTAAGTCTATGCAAACTGTTAAAGACTTCTTACAAGTGTAGCCACCAAGATTCAGTAGACACTGGCCTACAAAAAATTGGTCCTTTCCTGTGTCACAGCTGAAAGGGGCAAATCCAGACACCCTAAGGGTTCCAGATACCAGGCGCAAGATTCATACTGGTCAAAGCAGTGGGGTGCATCCACCTCCAAATCTGGAGGAGATAAAGCGCAAACCTACAGAAAGCAATCCCAATGACTTCCCCCTGCCTACACCAAGCACTTATCTTTTGGCAGCACCCATAGGGGGGAAATTAGCACTTTTTGCTCAAAATTGGCAGTTACTAACTCAGGACAAGTGGGTACTAAACATCGTATCACAGGGATACAGATTCCATTTCCACACACTGCCAATGGCAAATGGTTGGCCAGATCTGCCAATAAATCAATGGGCAGAGGCACAGAAACAGGTTATGTCCCTCATGGATATCGGAGCCATTCAGACAGTACCAGAACAGGAAAAAGGACAAGGTTTTTACTCAAGACTGTTCTTGGTACCCGTAAAGGACAAAGCCTGGCGACCAATACTGGATTTATCGATTTTGAACACATACCTGGAATTTCCAAAATTTAAAATGCTGACTTTGCAGCCGCTTCTGCCCATGCTGGGCAAGAAGGCTTGGCTGGTGACTTTAGACCTAAAATAGGCATACCTGCATGTCCCAATAAGACAGTCGTGCAGAAGATACCTCAGATTCAAGGCTGGTTTAATGCATTACCAATTCTCTGCACTGCCCTTTGGCTTATCTACTGCGCCCAGGGTCTTTGTAAAGTGCCTGGCACCAGTAATTGCATTTTGCAGACAAAGAAGTATACAAATATATCCTTACTTGGACGACTGGCTCATTCAAGCAGAGAACAAGGACACTCTTCTTCAACACCTGGCGTTTATGAAAAGGCTTCTAACATGCCTAGGGTGCACAGTAAACGAAAAGAAATCACAACTGGTACCCTTCAAAAGATAACATTCCTGGGTGCAAGCTTGAATACAACTGCCCAGATGGATTACCTCACGCCAGACAAAGGCAACTGACTACTTACTTCAAACTGATGGCAACAAAAACCCAGTCTTCTGCAAGACAAATTCTGCAGGCTCTGGGCTTCATGGCATCCTGCATCCTACTAATTCCATATGCAAGACTGCATCTGAGGAAACTTCAATGGTACCTAAAAAGTTTATGGAGTCAACATTCACACAGTCTGGAAACAATGATTGCTCTCATCCCCTGCCTGCAACAGGAGTTTCTATGGTGGGCAAGGGCCTGTCTCCAAAACATGGGACGGTCCTTCACTCTACCCCCTGCCAGCCAAACCTTGACAACAGACTCATCAGATTATGCCTGGGGGGCCCATATGGCAGGAAGATGCATTCAGGGCATATGGGCACCAAAACAAATGCATCTACATATCAACCAGAAAGAGATGTTAGCTGTTCAAAATGCCCTAACAGCCTTCAAGGACTTACTTCATCCAGGACAACTACTGATAGATGGACAACACCACAGTCATGTGGTATATAAACAAGCAAGGAAGCACACACTCATACCCCCTTTGCAGATTAGCCATGGCACTGTGGGACACAGCTTTGACCTACCAAATACATCTTCAAGCTCAATTCCTGCCAGGAAAACAAAACTCTCTGGCAGTCAATTTAAGCAGAAACCTTATGAATCCTCACGAGTGGAAGCTAAATCCACAAGTCTTCAGCATGATAACAGAGAAATGAGGGAGCCCAGACATAGATCTATTTGCCTGTCCTCAAAATTATCAATTTGAAATGGTTCTGCATAAGGACTTATCACAGACAAGCATGGAAAGTGGATGCCCTATCCTAAAGTTGGAAAAACCTATCAGTTTACACCTTTCCTCCTCTGCCTCTTCTTCCCAAGGTCCTACTAAAGGTCAGACAAGAAAAACCAAAAAGGATTCTAATTGCTCCGGACTGGCCCCACCAACACTGGTATGCAATCCTAAGGAATATGTCTCAACTCCCTCCTTGGTTTGTTTGTGTCTTTTGGCTTTTCCCTGTTAGGGGTCGCCACAGCGGAATTCCGGTCCGCTAATGATTGGCAGTAGAGTTTTACGTGCTGGCTTGTGGGGCCTAACGCACAACCTTCAACGAAGGAACACCTGTTCACGCATGTCGCCACACACAAGACGCTCTAAGAATCGAACAGGCAATGTCTAACTGTGAGGCGACAACGCTACTGCAGCACCACCACCGCAGTCAAATACCTCATTTACTGTCTCAGCAAAACAATCGGATCCTGCACAATCAGCTGCAAACTCTAAACCTGGCAGCATGGCTGATCATGTAGTTATTCAAACAACACCTCTCGGTAAATCTGTGATGGATGTCATTTTGGAAGCCAGAAGGCCTAGTACTAGAAATTCTTATGCTGATAAATGGAAGAGATTCTGTGCTTGGAGCCAAACACAAGGAACTAACACAGCAAAGCCAAATATTCCTCAGATGTTCATCGTGTTACCCTGCTGCAGTCATCACACTTGGGTTATCCTGTCGTCAGGCAGTCCCGCAGTCTGCCGGAATTCCAAAGTCTTGGTCCGGCGTCGGTTGCTGTCGCTTCTTCCCTGACGTCAGTGCGCCAGGAGTATATATAATGCATCAGACGCCATTTTCTTCCGTCTTTCTTGGCGCGCGGTGCCCGAAGCAGAAGCAGTTCGCAAGTGCCGGTTGGCCGACTCCTGAGATTTTCGAACTCTAATTTCAGACCAACGTCTTCAATAAAGCTAAGTACCCCATTGGAGAAACTTTTCTTGCCTCAGACCGATGTCAGAAAAAGTTAACAGTTGTATTTCTTGTGGGAAGCAAATACCTCATAAGGATTTTCATTCTTACTGCATACCTTGCCTAGGCCCAGACCACGACGTCACTAGTTGTCGTTTTTGTGCTAGGTTTAATAAGCGTACTATAAAAAGACGCTTTGATTTCGCGCGACACTACTTCGGTAGAAAATTTAACTACACTATGCCGTCAGAGCAACCGACTACCGGCGTGCACAAAAAACGCAAGGATAAGGACAGGCAGCCTAGACCCAAGCCAGACTCCGAGGCCTCGGCTGGTCCGGTCTCCGGTTCACCGGTCTTCAGTGAGGCTCCGCCGCCCCTGACTACCGCAGATCTGGAACCCGAGACCGCTTCGGAACTTTTGGTGGAAAGTACCAGGCCGACGCAGCCATTTTGTTCAGCCCCTACCGACGACACTGCTGAAAAAGATGTCGGTGCTGCAGAAACACCTTCGGTTTCTGAAGGCGTCTTCAGACCGACTACGCTCACCATTAAAACGTATCCTAAGAAGAAAACTCTGATTAAACTTAAAAACATTGCACTTCAGTCCCCTGTTCAAGGCCCCATGCCTAAGAAACAGATGCCCAAAATGGCTGAAGATTTGATCTCTTTAATCAGGGTTCCCAACCCCCTCCTGACAAAAGGCCTAGACATAAAGAAGATTATGCATCCTCTGAACAAGTGTCCATTTCCTCAGGCTCCTCAGAGGACCAAGATTACTCCTTCTCCCCTTATGAAGATTCCGATGCTGAGGATTCCATTCCCTCAGCTTCTCCTCCTGAAGACTACTCCTTTGGGGAAACTTTACACACTATGAGGGAACATTTTCACTGGGAAGGTCAGGACTACTCTGACTCAAAGAAAAGGCTGAGAGTTTCTTTTACTCCCCCAGCACAGACCACTTGCCATCCCCCCCCAGTTTTAGACATTGTGGATGATATTTACTTAGAATCCAGTTTGAACCCAGACTCTCTGCCTCCTGCTCCGGCCAAACCTGACAGATAGTGCCTGACTCCCACAAATTTCTTTATAAAAGCCCTGTTGCTGATCCAGAGACCATCTCCCAGGGTCCCAAAGGGGCTAAGGCTTCTATGGCAAAAAATCCAGTACCCTCTGAAAGGGACTCCAGAGCACTAGACAGGTGGGGGGAAAAGGTTTACACCTCAGCCACTCTAGCTATGAGGGCACTAAATTGCCAATTTCACATGCTAAAATATCAGCAATTTCTGATCTCTCAGTTAAAACAAGGAATGAGCACACTCCCTCAACAGTCTGAATTGAAAGAAATGCAGGATCTGTTGCATGCAACTGAACAGGTGGGCAAACATACTTTACAATGTGGATTTGATTCTTTGGAGGCTTCCTGCAGAGCAGCTGTCACTGGGTCTGTTATACGTAGACATGCTTGGTTAAAGGAACAAATTCTGCCTGATCATGTTAAAGCAAAGCTTCTAGATGCTCCCTTTACAGCAGGATGTTCTTTTTGGAGTTAACTGGTAAAGCAGAAGAAGTCTTAAAGAAAATGGAGGATAAGGCAAAATCTTCGCAGACAGTCAAATATTTCCTACAGGTACAGCCCCCTTGCTTCAGCAGAAATTGGCCAACAATAAATTGGTCCTTTCCAGCTACAGACAGACCACAGAGGGGTAAGTACAGACGTCCAAGAGGCAGAGGACAACCACAAGCCCAGTACAAACCTCGCCAGTGGAGCACTGCAGCACAGAAGGGAGGAGAAGACAGGTCCCAAACTACCAGAAGGCAAACTCAATGACTTGCACCTCATCTGGCCAAGCAACACTCTCTTGGCAGTCCCCTTGGGAGGAAAACTCGCACTTTTTTCAGACAACTGGCACATTGTCACAAAGGACAAATGGGTCCTAGACATAATTTCACGAGGATACAGATTCCATTTTCACACCTTGCCAATGAAAAGAGGAATGCCAAACCTGCCACCAAATCAATGGGCAGAGGCACAAAAACAAATTACAGCTCTCATGGACATGAGAGCCATTCAACTGGTACCTACTCGAGAGCAAGGCCAAGGATTTTACTCGACTCTTTCTAGTTCCCAGAAAGGACAATGCCTGGAGACCAATTCTGGACCTTTCAATTCTAAACACCTTCTTACAAGTACCCAAATTCAAGATGCTAACACTACAGCAGCTTCTTCCCATGTTGGGCAAGGAAACATGGCTAGTAACGTTGGACCTCAAGGAGGCATACCTGCATGTCCCTATCGGACAAAGTTGCAGAAGATACCTCCGTTTCATTGCAGGTTCAACCCATTACCAATTCTCTGCACTGCCCTTTGGCTTATCTACTGCGCCCAGGGTCTTCACAAAATGCCTGGCACCTGTAATTGCATACTGCAGACAAAGAGGAATTCAAATATACCCATACCTGGACGACTGCCTCATCCAAGCAGAAAGCAAGGACATCCTCTTACAACATCTGGCTTTTGTAAAACATCTAAGTTGCCTGGGGTACACAGTAAATGAAAATAAATCAAAACTAGTACCCTCACAAAATATGACATTCCTGGGTGCCAGCTTGAATACAACGGCCCAGAAGGCTTATCTGACACCAGATAAACAACTACAACTGACTCAATATTTCAAAACAATGGCAACAAAGACCCATCTACCTGCAAGAAAAATTCTGCAGACCTTGGGCTTCATGGCATCTTGCATACTACTAATACCATTTGCAAAGCTGCATATGAGGAAATTACAGTGGTACCAAAAAAGCGTATGGTCTCAACACAGCCACAGCTTGGACACAATGATATCTCTCATTCCCTGCTTACGACAGGAGTTTCTATGGTGGTCACAGGCATGTCACCTCAACAAGGGTCAGCCTTTCAACTTGCCCCCAGCCAGGCAAACTGACAACAGATGCATCGGACTATGCCTGGGGGGCACACATGGCAGGACAGTGCATTCAAGGCGTATGGACTGCAGATCAAAGGAATCTGCACATCAATCAAAAAGAGATGCTAGCTGTACAGAATGCTCTGACAGCCTTCAAGAATCTATTACATCCAGGACAGCTTACAATAAGGACGGACAACATCACAGTAATGTGGTACATAAACAAGGGGGTACACACTCCTACCCTCTATGCAGGCAAGCAATGACCTTGTGGAACACAGCTCTGGCTTACCAAGTTCAGTTACAAGCTCAATTCCTGCCAGGAAAGAAGAACACATTGGCAGATGACCTCAGCAGAAACATCATGGATCCCCACGAGTGGAAACTGGATCCACAAGTATTTGCAATGATAACTCAAAAATGGGGCCTTCCAGACATAGACATGTTTGCCAGTCCTCAAAACTATTAACTAACAAAATTTTGTACAAGGACACTTCACCATCAAGCTTGGAAAGTGGACGCACTCTCATTCAGTTGGAAAAACTTGACAGTATATGCCTTCCCTCCATTGCCTCTCCTCACAAAGGTGCTTCTGAAAGTCAGAAGAGAGAGACCATGACTGATACTCATAGCCCCAGACTGGCCACGCCAGCACTGGTACCCACTATTGAGGAATATGGCCCAGGGCCCACCTTGGATTTTACCACAAATTACCCATTTGCTCACACAGCAAAACAATCAGATTCTTCACAGCCAGCTCAAAACCTTAAATCTGGCTGCATGGCAAATCACCTAAGCATCCAGCCAGCTCCTCTTTCCTAAGCAGTTATGGATGTTGTTCTGGAAGCTAGGAGGCCCAGCACCAGGAAGGCCTATTCGGACAAATGGAAAAGGTTTTGTGCCTGGAACCAAGCTAAAGGCCAAAACACAATTCAGCCTCACATGCCTCACATTCTACAGTATTTAACTGAGATGTTGAACAAAGGACTTTCTTTTTCTTCCATTAAAATCCATGCATCAGCTATTTCAGCCCACTACAACACGGATCCACCCTTATTTTCGCATCCACTTCTAAGGCAGTTCCTCAGAGGGGCCAAAAGACATTAGGCCCCCCAGGAGAGCACCTACACCAACATGGGACCTCAATTTTGTTCTGGAAAAACTTACGCTACCTCCCTTTGAACCAGATCTACAGTTCCTGTCATGGAAGACTGCCCTGCTGCTAGCAATAACTTCAGCTAGAAGAGTCTCAGAGCTGCAGGCACTAATGCCAGTGGAACCTTTCCTCATTTTCTCTCAAGACAGAGTTTCTCTACGAACTAATCCTTCCTTCATGCCTAAGGTGGTTTCCAGTGTGGCTTTAAATCAAACCATCCACTTACCCACCTTCTTCCCAAATCCACAGAACAAAGGAGAAAGGCTCCTGCATTCCTTGGACATTCACAGGCAACTTCGTTACTACTTGGATAAAACTAAGGCTTTCAGAAAATCTGACCAGCTCTTTGTATCCTATGCTGCAGCTTCACAAGGGAAGGCTATATCAAAACAAACCATTTCCAAATGGATAGGACATTGCATTCGTTTTTGCTATACCCATCATGGAAAACCAGTTCCTGCTACCATTAGGCCCCACTCTACCAGGGCAACAGCTACATCTACAGCCTTCCTCAGGGGGGTTCCAACCAAGGAGATTTTGGAAGCTGCAACTTGGAGTTGAGTACACACCTTTGCCAAACACTATCACTTACCTCTTTACTCTAAGACTAGGGCTGGCTTCGCCACTGCAGTTCTGCAGGGCCTTCTAGCCTCCTCTAACCCTCTGACTCCTCCACCCATCCTTAGCTTTGGGATTCTACCCAAGTGTGATGACTGCAGCAGGGTAACACGATGAACATAGTACAGTTTTGTACCTACCATAAATGTAGATGTTCGAGTGTACACCCTGCTGCAGTCCAGGTTACCCTCCCTCCATCCCGTCTGATCTAACTGGCTAAATCTCTACAATACCTTCCTGATGTATTTGCTTATAGCTGGAGGGATTTTGTGTTTGTGCAAAATTTACTTAATTTGGTACTAATTACTGATCACCTTTTTGGGGGCACCTGACATCTGGGGCAAGAAAAACTGAAGAAAATGGCGTCGGATGCATTATATATACCCCTGGCGCACTGACGTCGGGGAAGAAGCAACAGCAACTGACGCCGGACCAAGACTTTGGAATTCCGGCCTACTGCGGGACCGCCTGACGACAGGATAACCCAAGTTTGATGACTGCAGCAGGGTGTACACTCGAACATCTACATTTATGGTAGGTACAAAACTGTACTTTTACAATACTTGACTGAGATGCTTGACAAAGGCCCATCTTTTTCATCAAAAAAAATCCATGCCTCTGCCATCTTGGCTCATTACAACACAGAGCCACCAATCTTTTCTCATCCTTTGCTAAAACAGTATCTTAAAGGGGCCAAAAATGTAAGGCCTCTGCAGCAGATCACCAATTCCTGCATGGGACCTCAGTTTTGCATTGGAAAAGCTCACCCTGCCTCCATTTGAACCAGCTGCTACTGCAGATATAAAGTTTTTATCATGGAAAACAGCTTTACTTCTGGCAATCACTTCAGCAAGAAGGGTTTCAGAGCTACAGGCCCTCATGGCTGTGGAGCCTTTTATTATTTTTTACCCAAACAGGGTGTCCCTCAGGACCAATCCTTCTTTTATGCCTAAGGTGGTATCCAGTGTGGCTCTTAACCAAACTATTCACCTGCCAACTTTTTATCCAAATCTGCAGAACAAGGGGGAGTGGATTCTGCATTCTTTGGACGTGCACAAACAACTAAGATTCTACTTAAACAGAATCAAATCTCTAAGAAAAACTGAGCAGCTACTGGTGGCATTTGCTGCAGGATCAGAGGGAAAGGCTATTTCAAAGCAGACTATTTTCAAAGTGGATAAGCCACTGCATTGGTTTCTGCAATTTGCATCATGGTAAACCGGTGCCCAAGGGCATTAGGTCTCATTCCACCATGGCTGCATCTACATCAGCAGCTTTTCTCAGAGCGATACCAACCAAAGACATTCTAGAAGCTGCTACTTGGAATTCTGTTCATACTTTTACAAAGCATTATCGTTTGTCTCTCTTCTCCAAGTCCAGGGCAGGCTTTGCCACTGTAGTTCTGCAGGGCCTTATAGCCACCCCTAATGCTATTTATCTCCAGTCTCCCATCCATAGCTTTGGGATTTTACCCAAATGTAATGACTGCAACAGTCAAACACAAGGAACATAGTACAGTTGTGTACACTTACATTAAGTAGATGTTCGAATGTATTCACTGTTGCAGTCTGGGTTACCCACCTGCCATTCCCCCTTGTTCAGCTTGTCTTTCCTTCTTTATATTCTTTGTGGTGTATTTGCTTTTAGATGAAGGTAAAGTTTATATTGTGACCATTGCATGTAAGTATAGTCATATATTTATATACTTTTTTTGCTCTCCATTTGGGGGACACCTGACGTCTGGGGCAAGAAAAACTAAAGAAAATGGCGTCTGCTGCCTGTTTTATACCCTTGACGACCTGACGTCATGGAAGAGGAGACAGCAACCGATGCAGTACCTAGGACTTTGATATTCAGGCCGACTGAGGGCAACTTGCCAGCAGATTACCCAAATGTAATGACTGCAACATTGAATACACTCTAACATCTACATTTATGGTAAGTGTATACAACTGTACTTTCCTCCTTTAGTACATTAGTTTTTTTCTTCTAATTGTTCCACATAGAGTTGCATACAGTTTTCTGTGTGTGTGTGCGTTTTCTGGTGTGTTTAAATTAGAAGACCTAGTTTGTGTTCCGCCGGGCTAAGCCAGTTTAAGTTAGAGGACCTAGTCCTCGTGCTACTTTCTTCTGTAGGGCTAGGCCTGTTTTAGTTAGGAGGATCTAGTCCTCTTCCCTCATTCTTCTTCTTCCTTTCGTGTGTGTGTGTGTGTGTAATGTCTAAAAAGAGTAAGGAGCACAAACCTTCGGGTTTTAAAAAGTGCATGAAATGCTCCCAAAAGATGTCTTTAACGGATGGCCACAGTAGCTGTGTCTAATGTTTAGGGGTCATCCACCTGCAGGAATCGTGCTTGTTCTGCCAAGCTTTCTCTGCTAGGGTGTTACAGGAGAGAAAGAACAAGCTTATACTTGAGGGTCTACTAAAACCATCTTTTGAGGAAGTTCTATCTAGTTCTTCGGCTTCATCCAAGTCTGGCAAATCTAAGTCTTCAAAAAGGCCTTCTCCGGCACCGGCTGGTGTCTTGGAGCTGCCTTCTATAGTGTCAAAATCTGCCTACTCGACTGCACTGCCGTCGGAGCTGAAGGAGAGCAATATTGTGGTGTCAGTCTGTTCCAAGTGATTCGGAGCCGATCTCAGAATTGATTGAATCAGCAATTGAATCTGCTTCTTGGAGCCGGTCTTTGGATTCCCTACCGGTTTCCATGTTACTAAAGTCTCCAGTGCCCCCCAGATTAAAGATCCCCTACTATGTCTTCCAGATTTTACAGGAGCCTTTCGGAAGAAGATGTGGAAAGGGTAGTGTTGATTCTTGAATTCGTCTGCCTTACCAAAATTATTGTTTGCTTCGACCCAGTCTGCTCCGGAGCCACTCGATCCATCTTTGCCCTTGTCTGCTATTCCTCCTTTGAGCCATGTTGCCCCTTCAGAGCCTGATGGCTTGGTGCCACCAGAGGTACTATCGGTTCCAGCTCCCTTTTTCGCTGCTTTGGAGCCAGGTTTGGCTCTGACACGCTTGGTGCCATCCGTCATGTCCAGGGGCTGAAGCTGTCCTGTCGACGCCGACAGGGAGGGTTGGAATTGATCTTCGATTCCGAGCCTTCCTCTTGGTGTGTCGGCCAGGGTGAGCTTGGACCCTCCATCCATCTCAGAGCCGATGGCTCTGGCTCCGGCGTAAACCTTTGTCTCTTCGGAGCGGGGGAGTTCTTCTGAGCTGGAGAGGTCGGCGTTTGAGATGGGGAGCATGCTGTCTCATTCTCCACCCTCTACCAGTGGTACCAGCACTCTTCCCCCGAGAGCACCCACTTTGGTCTCAGCCCCTACTCTTTCCGGAGACAGAGACCCTCAGCCTCAGGAGCCATCAGCTGGTTGCCCTCACTCTTCGGAGGGCCTCCCCGGAATGCCCTTTCGAGGAGCCTCCCCGGAAGAGGCTATGTAAAAGGAAGCATATTGACTCCCAGGATGAGTCCTTAACATCGGACATGGACCTCGAGGAGTTGGAAGGGTCCCCCAAGTCGTCCTCTGATGATGTCTCCGTGGACATCTTGGAGATTCTTAAGCAGAGGTGCGACTGACCCACTGTCAACCCTTCTGATGAGGAGTCTGTGTACCTGAAGGCTTTCGGGTCTCAACTTTCTGCCTCTTGGGTGTCTCCACCTTTTGACGAACTAATGGATCTAGTTAGTCGAAAGGTGTGGGATACTCTTGATGCCATGGAGCCAGTCCCCAGGAGACACAACAAATTTCTGTCTGCCCCTCCTGGTAAAGAGTTTTTGTCTAAGGGGCGTTCCCATAGATGCTATGGTGGCGGCCGCAAAGAAAGAGCTGGCAGAGACGTCTACCTCTGTTCATCCGCCAAATAAAGAATGTTAAGTTGTCAATCTCGCCTTCTTGCTTACTGGATGGGTTCGGAGCCAACCCTCTGCTCCGACTCGGCCTATACTAAAGCTCGAGAGCTATTTTTACCGGCTCGAGGCTACCCTATATCCCACAATGCTAGGTGCTAACTACCCAGATTTCGTTTGCCGCTTACAGCTGCGAGGTGCTTTTTTTACCGGCTCTGCAGGTTAGATTTTATAATTCTTGAATTTCTCCCTTTTAGTCAGATTTTCAGTTAGTTTTTTTGTTAGCGACCATCCCATTTGTTTCCCTTCATAGCTAATCTCCCTTCCGGTCCCCCTTAATTTCCTAACCCCCTTGTTTGGTTAGAAGGTTAGGCCTTTTGGCCTATTCCCCTTTCTTTAAATTGTCAGTTTAATTTGTTGTGTGACTGACTTGGCTTGTGTTAAAGGGTGTGTGTGTGTGTGTGTGTGTGTGTGTGTGTATATTTTTGTCCTTTTTAGGATGTCTAAAGACACCAGGGTCTCAGGCTTCAAGAAGTGTGACTCGTGCTGTCAGAAAATGTCACTGACAGACTGTCACACTTCTTGTGTTTATTGCCTGGGCCGTCTGCACCTGCAGGACTCTTGTTCTGTCTGTCATGCGTTCAGTCCAAGAGTCCTGCAGGAACGCAGAAATAAGTTAATTTTGAGGGGCTTATTAAAGCCTGAAGGTTCCCCAACCAAGTCATCGTCGGGGAAGCCTTCGAAGCCATCCAAGCCGTCGGCTCCGTGTTCAGAGCCTTCGACTGGGGGTCCTCTGACTGCTGCTACATCGGTTCCGGCTGGAGCCGATGTTTCCAAGACAGTCTTCCTCATCGGCTCCGACTGGAGTCGACGTTTCTCAAACTCAGTCTTCTACATCGGCTCGAGCTGGAGCCGATGTTTCTAGGACTCAGTCGGCGCCGATAGTGGTGTCTGTGCCATCTGACAGCCGTAAACGGTCCAGGTCTCCGTCCTTGGAATCTGTTCACTCGTCTCCGAGGTCTCCCTTACTCTCGGAGCGGAGCCATCGAACCCATTCCTCTAGGTCTTCCAGGCTCTCAGACCATGACCTCGAGAGGGTGGTTAGTAGACTTCTTAAGTCTCCGGCACTAGCCCAGATGCTCCATAGCCCTTCTCAACAGACAGTGGCTATTCCCACCCCATCTTCGATTCCTCCTCCGACTCTTCCTCTGAGTTCGGAGCCGGAGCTTGTGGGAGCCGTGGCCGTCGACACGTCGGAGCCGATACCGCACCTTTCGGCTCCGTCGTCGGCTCCGGTCTCTTCCATGGTCCCATCCTTGGAGGGATCCGGGCGCATGGACTTCCTCGTTGGCACCGAGGGGGCGTGTGGCATCGGACCCTTGTCCGACCCCGTTCTCCCTCTTGGAGCTTCGGCGCTGGTAAGTTCGGCCCCGATATCGGCTGGTGCCGGGAGGGGTCTTTATCTTTTCAGAGCGGTGACCTTCTACCCTGCCTGATAGGGGCGCCTTCGAAGTCATTAGGAGCATGCTGGCCCCTGTGCCTGCTCCACGGTCGGCTCCCTCAGCTCCTCCCTCTGTAGTGCCTGCTGCGGTCTCTACCCACCCTCTCATTCCTGACCATAGAGATCCAACGCCTCAGGTTTCCCCATTGGGAATATCCTCCTCTTCCAAGCTTTCCCCTGATCAGTCAGGGGAACCCCCTCGGAAGAGGAAATGTAAGAGGAAGCATGTGGATTCCCCTGAGTCCATTACATTGGATACCGACTTGGATGAGTCGGAAGGGTCCCCACAGTCCCCCTCTGAGGATGTCTCCTTTTCAGACATCCTTGAGATCCTGAAGCAGAGGGGGAACTGGTCTTCCCTTAATCCTTCCGAGGACGAGTCGGTTTACCTAAAGGCGTTTGGCTCTCGCCCTTCCACCTCCTGGGTGTCTCCGCCATTTGACCCCCTCATGGAAGTGGTGGCGCGGAAGGCGTGGACGGCCCCTGATACGATGGTATCTACCCCACGGAGGCCTTCAAAATTCATAACTGCTCCTTTGGACACAGTTTTTAGCCAAGGGTGTCCCGGTTGACGCCATGGTGGTAGCTGCAGCCACTAAGAAGGAACTGGCTGATCCTTCAGTACCTGTCCATCCTCCTAACAAGGAGTCTAGGACTATGGATAGGTACGGCAAGCGGATGTTTTCTTCAGCGGCCTTTGTCATGCGGTCGCTGAATTATCTTTGCCACTTCACCCGCCTTCAAAGAGACATGCTCAAAGAAGTGGGTGAGGTCCTACAGGATCCAACAGCTGCGGGGTCTCAGGACAAAATAAACTCCCAGCTGGCAACCCTGAATTCCATTGTCAACTCCTCCATGCGGCTTATTTCCTATGCGGCCGATGGGGCGAGTAGGGCTGCAGGCACAGGCGTGGCTTTACGGCATCACGCCTGGATGCGGCTTTGTAACTTTGCAGACCCCTTTAAGGCATCCTTCACTAACTCCCCCTTTGACGGTTCAGCTTTGTTAGGACCTCAGGTGAAGGATACTTTGACCCGATGCGAGCAAGAAGGCAAGACTCTCTCTGCCGTGGGAGTCCGTTTTTCCACCCCGTCTAGACCATATCCTAAGGGTGAGAAGGGTGGGAAAATGTGGTTCCGTAAACCACAAGAGGTCGCGCCTGACGCAAGAGGTCAGTTCCCCTCTAGAGGGAGGGGGGGGACAACAGACGCCGCACTAGGGGCAGAGGAGGTCCGCAAAATCAGGGTAGCAGTGAGTCTCTTTCTGACAACCCTTCCAGCATCCCTGAGAAGCTGCCCGACTGTCCGCCTTCGGAGGCAGTCGGGGGAAGGTTATCACTGTACCCAGAAGCCTAAGACAAATGGGTACAGTCGATTATATCCGAGGGTTACAAAATTCCTTTTATCCACACCCCAACTCGGCCAAAAGGACCCCTCCCAGACGTTCCACTCAGTCTAAGGGAACAAGCAGTACTAGAAATATCAAAACTGCTAACAAAAAGAGCCATCCAGCCAGTCCCAGCAGACCAACAAGGATCTGGAATCTACTCCAAGTTCTTTTTGGTACCAAAAGACAGGGACTGGAGACCAATATTGGATCTCAGCAGACTAAACAAGTCTGTAAGAAGAACGGTTCGGATGGTCACGCTACAGTCCATTCTACCCTTTCTGGGTCAGGACGATTGGATGTGCTCAGTAGACCTTCAGGATGCGTACTACCACATCAAGATGCACAGGTACTCCAGGAGGTTTCTCCGCTTCCGGCTGGGAGCCAGTCACTATCAGTTCAGAGCCCTGCCCTTTGGTCTCACTACAGCCCCCCGAGTGTTCACCAAATGCATGGCAGCGGTTACGGCTCATCTGAGTCGTCAAGGATTCCAGGTGTTTCCATACCTAGACGACTGGCTCCTCACTGCCACCACCAGGCGTCAGCTTCTCCACTCCAGAGATTACACCATTCATACTTGCAAAGGGCTAGGTATCTCCATAAATTTCAAAAAGTCTGCCTTGTCGCCTTGTCAGTCTATTACCTTCATAGGCGCCACCTTGGACACAGTCCGGCTCTCCGCAAAACTAACCGAGCAAAGAGTTCTAGATATTCGCAGGCATGTTCACATCCTCCTTCAGAACAACAAAATCCAGGCCAGGTTTGTCCTGAAGGTATTAGGTCTCATGGCGGCAGCCATTACTCTACTTCCCCTAGCTCGCTTTCATATGCAGATCCTTCAGTGGATGCTTTTTTCCCAGTGGTCCTTTCAGCAGCTTCCAATGTCGCACAACATCTTAATAACCCTGTCTTGCAAGAAACACCTTTCTTGATGGATGGTCTCCCCTAAAGTCCTTCAGGGCCGACCATTTGTTCCTTCTCCCCCGGTCGCCACCGTGACAACGGATGCCTCCGTGATCGTTGGGGGGGGGGGTGCATTTTCAGGGCAGGACGGTCCAGGGCACATGGCAACCTTTCGAGTGCCACCTGCACATAAATGTCTTGGAGATGAGAGCAGTACTTTTAGCGTTGCAAGCCCTTCAGGACTCTCTTCCCATCGGGACTATTGCAGTTCAGACGGATAATATGTCTGTAGTGTGGTATATCAACAAGCATGGCGGAACAAAGTCCTATCCCTTATGTCGAGAGGCACTCAGACTTTGGCAGTGGGCGATCTCCTCTCAGCGGTTTCTGATAGCAACGCACATCCCCGGGAAGTCCAACATCATAGCGGACAGGTTGAGCAGAGCCATTCTCATGCCACATGAGTGGTCTCTCAAACAAGCAGTAGTGGAAGAAATTTTTCAGAAATGGGGTCGACCTTGCTGCGATCTTTTTGCAACACCTCAAAACAGCAAGTGCCACGACTTCTTCACTCTCTTCCCTCTTCCCGGCCACCCCTTCCAGAGACGCTCTAGTCAACGATTGGCCCCGGGGACTTCTGTATGCCTTTCCTCCCTTTCCATTAATCACTCAATTGATTCAGAAAGCTACCGCCTTGAGAGCCACCATGATCCTCATTGCTTCTTACTGGCTTCGACAGATATGGTTTCCATTCTTGCATCGTTACCTCTTGGGGCAGCCCTGGCATCTGGACCCAGTGCCAGATCTCTTGACCCATCAGTCGGGACAGCTGCACCACTCCCTCCAATCTCTCAACCTCACAGCTCGGTTGCTCCAATTCCAACCCTAGCCAGGCTTCCCCTTATTTCCCATTCCGTGCGTGACATACTTATAGCTTCCCTAAAGTCATCTACCAGAAGGATTTATGCCAGCAAGTGGAAGCGTTTTTCCTTCTGGGCAGGAGCTAGAAATATTGATCCTTTTACTGCCCCTATCCAATCAGTCCTAGACTTCCTAGCCGAACTGTTTCACTCAGGGTCTTCTTCCTCCACCATCAGAGTACAGTTAGCGGCTATTTCGAACTTTCATGTAGGCTTTTCGGACTCCACTATCATGTCCCATAAGCTTTGTAAAACCTTTCTTAAAGGTATCTTTTTGCTTAAGCCCCCAATCAGAGACCCCCCACCGCAGTGGGACTTAAATTTGATTCTAACTTCCTTGATTCTTCCCCCCTTTGAACCTGCGGCTTCCTGCTCCTTGAAATGGCTCTCTTGGAAGACACTTTTTCTAGTCGCCATAACATCTGCGAGAAGAGTATCAGAACTTCATGCCCTTTGCATTTGTCCACCTTATCTAGTTTTCCATAAAGACAATGTGTCCCTCAGGACTAACCCGTCCTTTTTACCCAAGGTTTCTTCTGAGGCAAATCTAAACCAGACTATCGATCTCCCAGTTTTCTTCTCCAACTACTCCAACAGAGCGGAACAAAAGCTGCATTTTCTGGACGTTCATCGTCAGCTCCGTTACTATCTGGATAGAACCAAGCAAGCTAGGAAATATGAGCAGCTCTTCCTAGCTTATGTGGCAGGGAAGAAAGGCCTTCCAGTTTCCAAAGTAACCCTTTCTAGATGGCTGGCCTCTGTGATTAGATGGCTGGCCTCTGTGATTAATTTCATTTATGACCTCAGATGCCAAAAGCTACCGTCAAGGCCCAGGGCTCACTCAACTAGAGCATTAGCCACGTCAATAGCTTTTCAGGATAGATTACCAATAGATTCCATTTGTGCGGCAGCCACATGGACCTCTCCTCATACCTTTATCTCTCATTACAAATTAGACATGGCCTCCCGAAGCCGGGCTAATTTTGGTTCCACCGTTCTCAAGAGTCTGTTCCGATGAGCCACCCAGGGTGAAGGTGCTAGGGACGCGGTCCCATTCAGCAAGAATGAAGGCGAGATTGACGACTTAACATTGAGAAGTTATGTACCTACCATAACGTTCCATGTTGGTTGTCTTCTCGCCTTCTTTATTGCGTCCCACCCCCCATCCCCCTAGCCTGGACAGACATAAGGATCCTTGGGGATCTTCTTTCTGCCTCAGTATTAGCCCCCTTGGCTGTCCTTACTGGTAGCTATAGGTCTAGGTGACATATGAGTGAGGTTTCCTCTTTTCCTTATTTTGGAGATCAGAACTGCTATGGTTTCAGCTATCAAATGAGATCTGGGTAGTTAGCACCTAGCATTGTGGGATATAGGGTAGCCTCGAGCTGGTAAAAATAGCTCTCGAGCTTTAGTATAGGCCGAGTCGGAGCCGAGGGTCAGCTCCGAACCCATCCAGCAAGAAAGAAGGCGAGAAGAAGACAACTAACATGGAACGTTATGGTAGGTACATAACTTCTCATTCTCGACAGATGGACAGATTTGGGAAGCGTAGCTTTAGTTCAGCGACATTTACCTTTCGATCGTTGAACTATCTCACTCACTTCACGAGATTACAGAGGGATCTCCTCAAGGAGTTAGGAGATTCTATACAAGGTGTGTCTACTGAAGGAGTCCCTGACAAGATCTCTGCTCAGTTGTCCACCTTAAATTCTATAGTTAACTCCTCCATGCGGCTTATCTCCTATGCGGCTGATGGAGCGAGTAGAGCAGCGGGTTCAGGAGTTGCCCTGAGGCGTCAATCTTGGATGCGCTTGTGTAATTTTGTGGAGCCGTTCAAGTCTACTTTCACCAACGCCCCATTTGATGGTTCCTCATTGTTTGGTTCAAAGGTGAAGGAGACACACTCCGTGTGAGCAAGAAGGAAAGATGCTTTCTGCCGTGGGAGTACGTTTTACTGTTCCCTCTCGACCATACCCCAAAGGTCAAAGGAGTGGTAAAATGTGGTTCAAAAAGTCCCAGAGGGTCTTTCCGGACACACAGGGTGAATCCTCCTTCAGAGCCAGAGGAGGTGGAAATGGGAGACGCCCTAGATGCAGGGGTGGTCCGCAATACCAGCAAGGCCGTGATTCCTTTTGGGGACGGCCTTATCAGTGCTCCTGATGTCAGGCCCGACTGCGTTTCTCTGGGGCCGGTTGGGGGTCGCATTTCTTTGTATCCAGAAGCCTGGCTAAATATCACTCAAGACAAGGGGGTACAAAGAGTTGTTACCAGAGGCTATATCATACCCTTTTCCCTTCCACTGTTTGTTCCCAAGAAGATCCCATATGTACCACCCAATCTCAGTAATCCGGGTAACTGTGGAGATCAACAAGTTGCTTTTAAAAAGAGTCATCCAGTTCGTCCCAGCAGACCAGATAGGATCCAGAACTTACTCCAGATTCTTTTTACTACCAAAACGAACCGGAGATTGGAGGCCAATATTGGACCTCAGCAGGTTAAACAAATCCGTGAAGAAGGACAAGTTTCGGATGGAAACTCTGCAGACGATACTCCCGCTGTTAGGGAAAGACTATTGGATGTGCTCTCTAGATCTCCAAGACTCCTACTACCATATAAAAATGGACAAGGCGTCCAGGAGCCATCTACGCTTCCGGCTGGGAGCCAGTCATCATCAGTTTTGTGCTCTGCCCTTTGGTCTCACCACAGCCCCCAGGGTGTTCACCAAATACATGTCAGTAGTGACAGCTCACCTGAGACGTCAAGGATTCCAGGTGTTTCTGTATTTGGATGACTTGCTCCAGACTGCCCCCACCAGACATCTACTCCTCCAAAACAGACGCCACTATTCAACTTTGTGCTCAGTTAGGGATCTCCATAAATGGGAAAAATTTGCATTATTGCCCTCTGTCTGTGATTTTTATAGGTGTAGAGATAGACGCAGTGAACATGACAGCTCTTCTCCCTGCTGACAGGTCACAAAACGTAATCTTTCAAATTCAATGTCTTCTTCCGTTGCAGAAGGTCAAAAGCGAAGTGGGTTCTTCAGCTCCTCGGGACTATGGCTTCCACCATTCTGTTAGTACCATTAGCAAGGTTGCACATGAGAATTCCGCAGTGGCTTCTGTCTTCCCAATGGTCCTTCCAATATTTCCAGCTGAGTCATCCTATCTTGCTGATGGAATCATGCAAGAAGGGCCTTCTTTGGTGAATAGCTCCCAACCAGTTGATCACAGGCGCTCCCTTTGTACCTGCCCAACCCATTGCCACTGTGACCACGGATGCCTCCCAGATCGGGTTGGGGGGCCATTATCTCGGCAGGACTGTCCGAGGCACATGGTAAGAACACGAGGCTCACCTGAATATCAGTGTTCTGGAGATGAGGGCAGTGCTCCTGGCGTTGCAAGCACTTCAAGACCTTGTTCCTCTTGGGACTATTGTGATACAATTGGACAGCATGTCGGTAGTTTGGTACATCAACAAACAGGGCGGTACCAAATCTTACCCACTCTTTCGAGAGGCCATGCGAGTTTGGGAAGGGGCGATTTCTTCCCAGCGCTTTCTGGTTGCAACACACATCCCAGGGACGACTAACGTGATAGCCGACAAGCTCAGCCGGGTGATCCTTCTGCCTCACGAGTGGTCTCTGAAACAGGAAACAGCGGAACAGATTTTCTGCAAATGGGGACAGCCTTGTTGCGACCTCTATGCCAGCCCAGTCAATAGCAAATGCAGCAGCTATTTTTCCCTCATTCCCCCTCCGGGGGAGACACCCAGAGACGCTCTGGCTCACGATTGGCCCATGGGACTTCTGTATGCTTTTCCTCCATTTCCTCTAATTTCCAAAGTGATTCAGAAAGCCAGTCGACTGGGAAGCAAGTTGATCCTTATTGCTCCTTACTGGCCTCGTCAGGTCTGGTTCCCTTTTCTCGAGCCTCTTTTGGACGATATCCTTGGATCCTGGACCCAGCTCCATATCGGTTGACTCACATGTCAGGTTCACTACATCCCTCAATCCACACCCTCGGGTTGACAGTGTGGCTTTCCATCCCTAGTCAGGCTTCATGATGTATCATCCTGAGTATCGCATATTCTTATCTCCTCTCATAAACCTTCAACTAAGAGGCTGTATGGCAGTAAATGGAAAAGATTTTCTATTTGGGCACAGAAAATGAATGTAGATCCCTACACTGCTTCTATCCCTGTGATTTTGGAATTTCTCTCTGAGCTTTTTCAACAAGGAGCTGCCGCCGCCACTATGAGTCCAGTTGGTGGCTTTTTCTCATTTTCACTTAGGGTTTCCAGATAATTTAATGTCTCATAAGCAATGCAAGACCTTTTTGAAAGGAATCACTCTTTTGAGACCACCACTGCAAGAACCTGTGGCTTCTTGGGATTTAAATTTTGTGTTTTCCAAACTGACTTCTCCCCCGTTTGAACCTTCACACTCATCTTTATTGAAATTTTTGTCTTGGAAGACTTTGTTTTTGGCAGCTATTATGTCAGCTAGACAGGTGTCTGAGCTACAAGCTTTGTCTGTTAAGCCACCTTATTTGATCTTTCACAAGGACAGGGTGTGTCACTGCATACTAATCCCTCCTTTGCCCCCAAAGTTTGTCCCCCTGCTACCTTAAATCAATCCATAGAACTCCCAGTTTTCTTCCCTAATCACTGTAATGCAGCTGAATTCCGTTTTTATCAGCTGGACGTTCGTAGACAACTACGTTTTTATTTACAGCGGACCAAGGAATTTAGGAAAGCAGATCAGCTATTCATTTCCTTTTCTGACTCCAGATTGGGCTTACCAGTTTCTAAAGTGACACTAACTGGATTTCCAGTTGCATAGCCTTTATCTGCAGTTAGGAGGGCAGACCTTTACCCTGCAGGATCAAGGCTCATTCTACCAGGTCGCTGTCTACCTCTGCAGCCTTTCAAGCCAGGGTCCCACTTGATAATATTTGTGCAGCACCTACGTGGGCTAACCCTCACACTTTTATTACACATTACAAATTGGATTTAGCTTCCAGGGGTAGAACATCCTTTGGCTCCACGGTGCTTAGGAGTATTTTCCAGTGAGCCACCCAAGAATAAGGCGCTAGGGACACTGTCCCATATGTAAAAATGAAGGTGAGATTGGACTACACAACATAAAGAAGTTATGTACTCACCATAACGTTCCATGTTGGTAGTCCGTCTCACCCTTCATTTTTACCAACCCACCCTCCTGCCCCCATCCTGGAAGATCTGGAGATAGCAGTAATAATAATTTGGTTATCTTTGGTTGGAGACCCTTTAGTATAGGTTTGTCTGTTATGTTTTTTTTTTCTTCTAGTGAGCAGCAAACAAGATCTGGGGTTTGTACTGGTGCACTATGGGATACCTGTTTAGCCACGAGCCAACCAGAAGTCTTCGAGCTTGTAAATCTGCCGAGTCGGAGCTGAGGATCGGCTCTGAACCCATATGTAAAAATGAAGGGTGAGATGGACTCCCAACACGGAACATTATGGTGAGTACATAACTTCTTTTTTGAGTGTTGTATTGTTAACACTGCCAAGGCCTAGTCAGGTAAGTGACCCATTGGCGAACCTTCTTTTTTGTTAGATTTGGTACGTCAGCTAAGAGTATGAATGTGGACAGCAAATCCCCTGCAAAGACCTTTACTCTGTCTTTTTTTTTTTGCTGTTTGTTTAGAGCTTGAGCACAATTACAGCAGTTGCAATATTTGGTCAGTCATTCATCCCTAAAATGTTTACAACTGAGTTAGCTTCCCTGAAGAGGAAATGTTGGGCCTCCAAATAGGTAGAGTCTTGTGCTTAGCAAGATGGCAGAACCCTTTGCCTCGGACGCCTCACATGTACCCAAGAAGATATTCAAAAAATTTAGAACCTGAGACCTCAGCTGCCCAGTCTGTCTCAGATTTCCCTGCTGAGCTGCATTAGTAATCTGCAGTACAGCTGAGTCATTCTGAGCCTGCTACTGTGACCTTGCTTGGAGGTCTGTATGACATCTCTTGCATGTCCAAAAAGACTGAATTTTCTATTGATATTGTAGAGAAAGGGAAACTCAGGATGATTATTGTGAGTGACCAGAGGGCATACCTTGGGAATTAGAGAAGTGGTCTCTGACTCCATTAACAAGGTTCTCTTGAAGTTCAGCACCATCGTGCTTTATTAATATGGACTTCCTGGGCAAGATGAAGAAACAAAAGACTAAACACACAGCTCCTCCTGGGATGTCTCAAGAGAAGAATTTGTTGGCTTTTTCTCAGGGCTTAAAAAAAGCCACTTTATCCTTGAAGCCTCCTTCCTTTCTCTCTCCTCTTTCAGGCAGCATGAATCTGAGGAGGGAGACTCACTGGCTCATTCCTTGCAAATACATTCTCCAGCACAACTGGCCTAAGATATGGATAGCTTGCCAACAGATGCCCCACTTGAAAAGATTCCCATTGATGAAATGATCACCATGATTATGCAACACTGAACACAAAAGGTAGTATGAATTACTGGAAGTAAGGGCCCTTTAAACTTGTTCCCTCTGTCATTGAATTCTTCCTGGATGCTTTTGTCTCCATTTCTACTAACCCTGTCTCTCAGCCACCAGCACTCAAGAAACCACATAAGTTGTACAAGGGTCCTGTAGAGATGAAATTCCTTTACTAAAATCTGGTAGCAGACCCCTTGTATTTTTTCTCTCACTGCAGATAAACCCACCAAACTCCTCCCTGGCTCCATTGTCCTGCCATTTGATAGAAACAGTAGGGCTGTGGCAAAGAAGTCTATACCTCTGCTATCCTGGTATTTAGGGCCCTAAACTGCCAAACCCAAATGACTAAGTATTTGTTGTCTATTCTCAGAAACGTGAGTAAAGACTTTTGTTGATTGAGGATTCTAAACTCAAATTCCAACCTGTCTCTGTGCTTAGCAGTGCCACCCAAGTTGCCAGACACTCTGTTAAATGCAGCTGTGACACTGCAGAGGCTTCCTTTAGGCCTGTGGCCAATTCATAATCCTCAATTTTACTTGGCTTTGTCTTTATTTCCACCCTGAAGATGCCAAGGCCAAGCTAGAGAAACTCTTCTTTTCATATTTGGCCTTACAGCAGTTGAAGTCTTCAAATCCCTGCAGGAGAAAACCAGAATCATGCAGGATTTAAAACAGGCGTTTCTTTTATCAGTTCTTGGGTAACAAAGGAATTGTCATTTCAAATTTACTACCTTTGTCCATAGTGGAAGCCCATTCAGAAGGGGGGAGGCAACGAGAAGATAGCAGAAACCACATTGGGAATGTACACTTGGAAATGCCCCCTTATAGGAACTGTGCGACTTGTTTGCTTCCTTCCTCCCACCTAGATTCACAAATTTCTTTATCCCAAATACTTATGTCTGTTACTCTCAGCCTGGGTCTGTATTACTGCAAACAAATGGGTCTTGTCCATCATAGAAAATGGTTGCAGACAGAATATCTTGAAAAGAGCACCTCTCTTATAGGTTCATAGGTAGGTACTAGGCTATTGGCCCTAGGGCCTATATAAGCCTAGCCAAACGATACCCTGACTTTTGCCACCCAAGAAAATTATTTTTGTGTGCCCCTGTCAAGCAGAGCCACAGAAGTGATCCCCAGGGTGAATTTCCCATCTCCCATGCAATCATCAAGATTTTTCTTGAGTGCTAATGAAGAGCTTTGTTTGATATAGATAGGTAGTTTGTTCCAGAGTATGGGAATCTATCCCTCCAGCATGTTCTGTTTATTGTGGTGACAAGGTTTAGGTCCCTAGAGTGTGTAGCTCGGAGGGATTGGGATTTCTTTATGTAGAGCATGTCCAACAGCTCTAGGTTTGGCATAGCTTTGTATGTTAGGAAGAGATCGCCTCTGAGTAGGCGATATGCGACTGAGTAAAGCTGGAGTTTTTGAGACCGTCTGCGTAGGGCATCTGTTTGAGGCCGGTAATCCCCTTTGTGAGGTATTTCTGTGGCCTTTCCAATTGTAGATGTCTTGTGAGGTACATACCAAAAGGGGCATTGTACTCTATAATGGGCCTAATGAGTGATGAGTAGAGTGGAACTATGACCTCCTGGATGAGAAACCTTTTGTGATGAGGTGTGCCACGTAGAAGGATTTTGTGACTACTGTGACAATGTGATTATCAAAGGAGAGAATACTGTCCACCTGTGTCCCAAGGTCTCTTATCACACTTTCAGTGTTAAGTAGACTACCACCTATGTTGGTAGTTCATGGGTACAGAGTTTTTACCAAAAGGGATGACTGTGCACTTTTTGGCATTGAGCTGAGGCCATGGCTTTGACACCAGGCATCTGTCTCAGTGTGGTCCTTTTGCAGGATGCCCACATATTTAGGAGTTTTGATTATGGCTCCTAGTTTGCAGTCATCTGCTAACTTTGTTAGCCAAAGATCTTGTGTGTTAGCCTGTACTTCAGAGAAGTAGATAAACAGGAGATGACCTAGGACTGAACCCTGTGGTACTACACTTGTCACTGGTCTGAAGTTGGGTTTAGAGTCTGCTACTTTCACAGTGTGGGTTCTGTCAGTGAGCCAGTTGGCAACCCCATCTTGTGACATAGGGATTTATACCCAGTTTAGTGAGTTTGTGTATAATTCCTGAGTGGGGGATGGTGTCTAAAGCCTTGGCTAGATCTAGATAAGCTGTGTGTACCACCTTACCCTCATCTATGGCTTTGGTGACTGCTTCAAAGAAGTCTTTCAGGTTTAGGAAACATTATCTGCCTTTTACAAACCCGAACTTGGTAGAGTCCAGAGTTTGGAGATTACCAATGTTATTGTTTAAAAGTTCCATGATGATACGCTCCATAGCCTTGCAGACCTGGCTCATCAGGCTAATGGGGCAGTAGTTCCTGGGGTCCATAGTGGCTCCCCCAGTGTGGAGTGGGATAACTGTTGCTGTGTGCCATTCAGTGGGCACAAAGCCTGAGGTGAGGCTATGATTGAACATGGTACTTAGTGGGGTGCCAGTTCGTTCTGTAGTTCATGTAGAACGCAGCCTGGGATGTTGTCAGGTCCCGTGGATGCTGTGTTCTTGGCTTTGGAGAGTGTTTTTTTTTACCTGTACAGCCGTGATTGCAGGTAATTTGCATTTTTCCGGTACAGTGATGGGCCCTTTAGGGGATGAGAGAGGGGTAAAATTAGCACTGAATCTATCTGCCAGGATGTTGGCAATATCAGTTGGTTCTGTATATTTAGTGCCATTGTGCTGTAACTCGGAGCAGATCTGAGTGTTGCCATTGAGATTCTTGACATAGCTGTAGAATGCTTTGTGGTTGTCTTTAGAATCAGTGGTGATTTTGTTTTCGTAACTAGCTTTCGAGGATTTTGAGGGATCTCAGCTTCTTACTGAGGCTGACCATGGAGTTCCTCCAATCATGGGATTTTACTCTCTTTTGCAACAGTCTTTTTCTTCTGTTGTAGAGTTTGTTTATAGCAGGGGACCACCAGATTGGCTTCCTTTTTTTGGAGGATAGCATCTTGGTTCTGTTAGGGATTGCATGATCCATGCACTCGAGTAAGTACTTATAAAGTGCAATTGTATAGGATTCAGTAGTCGTATCTCTATTGTCCATCAGCATGGGTGTCGTGACGTTTGCCACTTCTGTCTTAAGAATCATGAAGTTGGCTTTGGAGAAATTTTTTACGGTGGCTTCCCTAATTGGGGTGGGGGTGGGATGTGGATGTCTAGGATGATTTGCTTGTGGTCGGATCTGACCAACGAGGAATTGACCTCTGGTGTGGAGCACTGATTGCCCATGTTGGTAATGACCAGGTCTAGGATATTGCTGCCCCTGGTGGGGGTGTGGATAAGTTGATCCAAGGCATTGGAATTTATGAATTCCAGAAAACATTCAGCACAAGAGTTGGTACATGAGTAGTTTTCCCAGTTAATGGTGGGGTAGTTGACATCGTCCATTATTAGGGTGTTAGGTTGTACCCTAATATTTTCCAGTGTATCAAGAAATGAGGAATGGGAATCCTGGGGCATGGTGGGCGATCTGTAGCAAGCTACAATTTGCATTGCGACCTTGCCCAGAGTTAGTTGCACTTGGATAATTTCAGATGCATTATGCTGAGCAGCTAGCCTGGAGGTATGGATATCCTTAATTAATATGGACACACCTCCGCCTTTAGTGCTTTGGTCCAGGTTAGGCGGCCGAAAGGTGTGGTATGAGTTTTAGCCTGGTAATGCAGGGGTGATCTCTGGAGCTTTGAACCAAGTCTCTGTCACTGCACAGATGTCGATGTTCTCCATTTTAAGGAGTGCCTCGAGTGAGTGCATTTTGAGGTTTAGATTTCTAGCATTAAGTAGTATTACCCTCAGATTTTGCTTTTTTTGTTTTGTTTGTACCTGTTACAGTGGTGAATTTGTCATTTGAATCTTGCCTAAAAAAGCACTATACTGGTGGCAAGAGCCTTAGCTAGTATCTGGAATCCCAAGGGCAACAGGTGCAGACCATCTCTGGCAAAGCATCATGGTTCGTCGATCATGTCATCCCAGGCCAGATACTGGATCCCCTTAGAATGACACCAGAAGCTTAGCCAATTGTTGAAGTCAATCATTTTGTCCTTGTACTGTGGTATCATTCTGGGTGATCCTCGTCAGGGCTAGGGTCATACCTGCCTGGGCCACAACATCAGAAAGCTCTTCCATGTCTCTTTTCTTGTAGTCCAGGCAGGTACGTCTCAGGTCATTCACACCAACATGGACAGTGACAGAGT